>NC_134697.1:68137045-68284545 GCF_050947455.1 Rhinoderma darwinii
CCCCTTTCCCTGCAATGCCCACGTTTTCCCAATAGATGGCGCACTCAAAACACATTGACCGTTGTTAATGTGGCGCGTATTTCTCTTTATTTCACTTTAATTTTCACTTCGTTTCACGTCACCATTAAGCCCTTCAGCTGCAGGTAGGATATTTAATACAGCCTATGTCTGTGTGCTTGGCAACGATACACGTGTACTGTTTGCGCGTGAAGGCGAGGGTGTCCGTGGCGAGTTTGTAGAGCGCGCGGTCAGGACAATCCATCCATGATTTTGCGGAGTTTAACACAAGTAGATATTATTGAGCTTGAGTATTTCGTTGTGTAATAATATGTTTTGAATGTTGAAAGTGATTCCATTTTTCAATAAATGTTGATTTCTTTAACTTTGCACCTTCGATTGAAACTTATTAAAAACAGACGCAATCTTGATAAATCACAGTGCGTATGTTATTTTAATCTATTTACATTTCCTCCTCCCAGTATCTGCGAAATAGTATGTAAATGCCATATCTTGCATATTCCTTGAGACAAATTTATTAACTGATAAGGGCTATTTTTCACATTTGAAAGACAGTTAATAAATTGGGTTGTAGTGTTCTTACTGTGCTATGAGGTTTGCACACACTACATTTAATGCTTTAGTATATCCGGCCCAAACACTCCCTCCAAATGCTCCTGGCCCGGCCCCTCTGTCAAATTTTAGAACCCATTGTGGCCCGCGAGTCAAAAAGTTTGCCCACCCCTGGTCTAGGATCTTAGCTAGACTTTCCTTCATCTTGAACAAAGAATCACTTTGCTGCCCCAGTCCTATATCCAAATACCCTAGCCTAGGCATAGCTGCCTGTTGGTGCCCCTCTTGGCACCCACCAGCATCCACCAGCTAAGCCCCTCATAATAGAGAAGGTAGCTCCTACATCATGCAACAATTAAAAATGGCAAATTATTTTTATACAAATTTCTGATGAAGTGACCATATTCTATATATATATATATATATATATATATATATATATATATATATATATATATATATATATATATATATATACTGATTAACATGATCATATGTGTTCTGAAGAAGTGGAAAAATCTGCGTATGTCTTATTTCTATAAATTACATGTTGATCTCTTATGCCCTTGAGGTCAAAGTAAATTATCTTGTCACCATTGGCTATGTCCCTAATAAAAAGCCTACTGCATTGCCGCTACAGTTCTTATACAGGCAGTGAAATGACTGTCCACTGAATGGGAGAAGGCTTTAATACTGTGAACCACCGGTATAAGTGTGTTGGCGAGTAGAAATTAAGGGGAAGCAGCGCACATTGCATCCCTTTAAAACATCTTGTCCGTGGGGGTGTCGGGAGTAGGACCCCGACCAATCACATATTGATGGCCTATTCTGAGGATAAGCCATCAATTTTTTGGGACTGGAAAACCACTTAAATTTTAGTTGGAGGTGGAATTGGCGTGAAATCCTTTTAAAAGATTTATACATAGTACAATTGATGAATTAACACCAGTTGAGAATTTCACTGATTTGAAAACATAATATAAAATGTGATCGTGAACAGTTATCTCACAGTAATTTATCATTACTACTGAACTACTAATGTCAATAAACACAAAATAGAGACAAAGCTGTATTATATCTGAAAAGACAGTGAACTTAAAGTTATGCACTAACAAATGTAGTTATTATAATAATAATAATAATAATAATAATAATAATAATAATAATAATAATAATAATAATCAGAAAGTGTCATGCCATCCAAAAAAACACATTCCCCATAATGAGACAATATGGTGAACATAACAAACAATAAATATACAGTATGTAACAGGATGATGCATGAAGTATAAAGTAGGGGTTAAGTACCAAGATGTGTCCATATCAAATGATCTTCTAGCCCAAAAAGCCCTAGTCAAAGTCCAATATGATCCTCCTACGCAGCCCTCAGTCTATTTAGTTATAATTATTTTAGAAGCAAATTTGTAAGGCTGAGTGCATTTTATACTCATTTTGACTGTTCACCCTACATTGAACTTATGTAACCTGTCGTCTTTTTAGCTTTCAAGCCTAAGGCAGAAAGAGGGAAGCACTATACCTCCTGACTGAGGTAAAAGGGCTTATTGATCTAAAGGATGCAATTTGGAACAATTTCTGTCCTGTTGAATCTCAGAAAGCAGAGATTTCCGTGAACGAGGGAGGGGGGGGGGGGTCGATGCGCCTGTGTATTTGCTCAGACAAAGGCAGATCTCAAAATTGAGATTTTCAAGGATAAGAAAAGACAGCTTCATTGAGTTCAAATGACAACTCAAGGACATCACTGAAAGCCATCATAACACAGTCCCGGGCACATTTGCTAAGGGAGGAATTACTTGACACTGCAGAGGCCTCTTTTGCATACTAACACCCCTGCTGCCATGCAATTCCAAAACTTAACAGAAATAAACAGTTTTTGCATTTGCCAACTGGGTTCTGAAATGGTAACTGAACGAATAAGGACAAAGGTGCATGAAATATTTATCTAAAGTTTTCTTCATGTAATCTATTATATTTTGGTAGTAACATTTACAGCCTGGAAATATTTATACTGTACCAACAGTTCCAAAACTTTTGGTAGATCTAACTGGACCATTAAAAGGGGCATTCCCAACATAAATGTTCGATAGATACCGATCCAAGCTCTGGGACCCACACCTATATCAAGATATAAGGTCACCTGCCCCTATTCCATCTGATAGGTGGCTGCTAGATCACGCTGTGCAGCTATTAAGTCCCACACAAACTTTACCGAAGTGTTGGGAGTGTGAATAGACATTGCGTCCTGGCTGGAGGTGATGTATATTCACTCTCAGGACACTTCAGTAAAGTTAATGTGGGAGTATGTGACAGTATAGCGTGATCTCGCAAGATCACGCTGTGCTGAGTACAAATGGACATGAATGGAGAGAAGTGTATGACGGTGATTGGTCAGCGTCATACACTTCTCTTTACAACGCCCACTTGGTCAAAATAAACAAATTAGCATAAATCTAAAATTGCTCATAACTTGATCAAAAATGATCGCATTTCAAAATAAAAAACACCGTTGTTATCTACATTACAGCGCCAATCATGTTATGTAGGAGATAGGGCACTTATAATGTGGTGACAGAGGCTCTTAAAGCTGTGCACATGAACAAAGTGGTCGACTGGATCAGACGCCCATGTCATAAACTTTGGATAGACTTAGAAGAGGCTGTGGAGCAAGAATGATTAAGGCATCTTATACTATCTAAGCAAACATCCCACTAACCTGCCATTGTCTTCTATCTCTGAATTTGGAAAGAGAACTCTATCCACAGCATGTGCTCTCCAATTGCATCTCCATTACTTCAAGTTCAAGATTGTATCTTCACTACAGATGTGGGTTATCAAACCATTCCCTCTGCAATAAGACACACTATTTTAACACCAAAATGGCACTCTACTGAAACCTGCAAAGACCCAATATCTCTTCAGATGCCTTGTATCGAACAATTTAATCATGATTATCTATGCAAATCCACAGGCACTTACCAACCTCCGACCAATCAACTCAGAGATCTCACCTGGTTTGAAAACCTATTAACACAACTCCAACCACCCAAATGTGTAATCTTAAAAATCGGCAAAAAAAATTGTCTCTTATGACTCACCGACCATCCCATATTTTATAAAGGAATGGGAATGTGACCTAAAACACTCCCCCACTTAAGAATAAGCTCACTATTAAGTTTATACAATGAAATGTTTATAAAGTCCTCCCCAGAGGGTATCTGACCCCTACCAAACTCGCAAAAATTCATCACACTAGGAATAACTCCTGCTGGAGATGCAGACAAGCAACAGACACCTTATATATTTGGTGGTAGTATTCCAGGATTCATTCATTTTGGCAACAAGTCTTTGGCTACATTAACATCACCTGCAACACAAAAATCCCTACCGCCCCGGGGATAGCACTTATTTCCCTGTTACCTCTTAACGTCCCCAAACAAGTACTAGCCCTAATAAGACCTCTCCTAGCAGTTGCACGCCTTTTAATACTGTTAGACTGAAAATTAACAGAAACACTATGGATCCACTGGATTAACAAAGTGGAACAATTTGAAGGGCTAAATAACTGTCTCACTGGGAACTCAGGTCATTATATGTACTGCAAGATATGGAGTTTTTGGTCAACCAACAAAACACATCTTCACAGTATTTGCAGACCCAATAAGGGGTTCAGACAGGCCTATAGCTAATTTGAACCACCTAATTATACCTAAGTAATGAAGGTTGTCCAGGACTAGGTCAACATGGATGCTTTATTCCAGAAACAGCACCACATCTGTTTATAACAATTCGAATCCCCCCCCCCTTTCCCTGGATTATATATATATATATATATATATATATATATATATATATATATATATATATATATATATATATATATATAAAATAAACAAAAAGAAACATAAACACATTAGGTATCCCCACATCCAAAAATGCCCGAACTATAAAAATATAAAAACATGTATCCAATACAGTGAACGCCGTAGCGGGAAAAAAGGTCAAAATGGCCGAATCACCGTTTTTTTGCCACTGTAACTCCCCCAAAAAATTTAATAAAAAGTGATTGAAATGCCCGAGATTCCCCCAAATGGTATTAATAAAACGACATCTTTCCATGTACAAAAAGATGCCTAAAAGTTATGGGGGGTCACAATATGGTGAAGCAAAAAAATGTTTGTTTCTTTCAAACGTTTAAATTTTTTTAAAGGTACTAAAACATAACAAAAACTATATGAATTTGCTATCACTGTGATCGTACTGACCCGCAGAAAAAGATAATGTGACATTTTCACTATACAGTGAATGCTGTAAAAATGAAACCCATAAGAAAATACAGGAATTGCTGTTTTTGTCCAATTCCACCCCATTCTGAATTTTTTTTCCAGCTTCCCAGTACATTGCACATAATATTAAATAGTACCATTAGAAAGAACAACTCTCCCATAAAAATTAAGCACTCATATGGCTGTGTCAATGGAAAAATAAAAAAGTGATGATCTTTTGAAGGCGGGGAGGAAACAACGAAAGCATAAAAACGAAAATTATTCTGGCTTGAAAGGGTTAATTAACAGGTATTGCTTGTGAAGAGTTCATTTGTTGCATTTCTTGCCTTCATAATGTGCTTGAGACCATCAGTCTCCAACCTAAACCCAATTGAGATGGTTTTGGATGAGTTGGACCGCAGAGTGGAGGAAAAGCATTGAACAAGTGCTTAGCAACTCTGGGTACGTCTTCAAGACTGTTGGCAGGTGACTACCTCATGAGGCAGATTGAGAGAATGCCACGAGTGTGCAAAGCTGTCATCAAAGCAAAGGGGGGCTACTTTGAAGAATCTAAAACGTAATACATTCCGGTCTGTTTAACACTATTTTGTTTACTACTTAATTCCATTTGTTTTCCTTCATAGTTATCAAGACTTCAATATGATTCTACAATGTAGTAAGTCAAAAAAACAAACCATGAAATTAAAAGGTGTGTCCAACTTTTGACTGGCACTGTATATATAGATCTTCATATTTATATCAAGTTTTATGTCAACCGCCTACTTCCTTGTAAGTTTATCTGCTGTCTAAAGCTTGATGCATATGTCTAATCTATGTGGGTTCTTCTTTGTAAAACAATAAAAAGATATTTAAAAATAAAAAAAGATTCTAAAGTCAACTCTCTACTGCTTGAAATAACACTCAACTCTAATACTACACATCATCTAGTAAACAAAATGGTTCATCTTGTCTTTAAGACGTTTCATCCTTCTTTTCCCTATTGAGCCGTTTAAGCAATTATCAAATGATTTGCCGCATGTTTACATAAATAGTCAAGGCTGACTGACCAATTATTTTCTGTTCAATAAAACCATGAATGAAGCTTTACCAATATGAGCGCAATCCAACATATAAATAACTTTTTAATAGTCTGCAGAGATTACACAGGTTAGAAGCACAAGTGGGTAGATCAATAAATTCACCGGCTTCGCCCAACTCAGGGCAAGTACAGTCATCACTTGGGTCAAAAAAGAAATTAAAGTGTAGAAGAGCATGCATCACTGTAGATATAAATATCTACGAGCACAAGGCTCTCCACATACAGAAGTGTTGGTATAATACATCCTACCCTTTGTATAATCTATTGATTCCAGGTATTCTACTTAAAAGAGAGTGGCATATAAGCATGGTAAAAAAACAGAGAACAAATGCCAAGATCATTTTGACTATTATTATTGTAATTATTATTAAGAGGTTTGTACAGAAACAGCTTGGGGGGGGGATGTATTTAGCAATGTATATAGCCAGCAGTTATACTAGGAATTACAACAAGTAAACTGGAAGAGGAAAGCCACATTTTAATATTGTATAAAGAAAAATAAACATTTGATGTATTGCTTTTTGTCTAATATATATTTAGTTCCAGTGTACAGTACCCCACAGTGCTATACCAAGATTGTTATCACATCAGTCCTTCTCGAAAATGAAACTTTTAACCAAATTTTGAGTTTCCTAAATAAAAGTTTTATAGGGCCAATTACAGAAAAAGACAATTAACCCAAACCTGTTTTTGTAGTATCTGCAGGCAGCCCTGGTGAACTTGGGGAGAATGCAGATGTTGGCCATGTCAAACTTGAGATTGAAGATCATGTCTGCTTCTTTCCTGAAACAGCGCCACACTTGTCCACGGGCCATTGTGAGTACACATCATAGTGCTTACCGTATTTTACTTCACAGTTCCAGCCACCGCAATGCTTATAAAGTACCACAGCACTGCTCGTAAGTAACCAGCCCATGTTTTACTGCGCCCATACAGATATAGCAGAGCATAACTTTCATTCAACACAACTTCTCATATCATGTTGTGTTATTTATGATTTTCCATAGCACTATAGTTTTGTAAACTCTAGTGAGTTGTCATGATGCCCAAAAGATACACAATACATTCAACTCTGCAACATACGAGCATCATGAGGAGACTAGGACTTAGGCAGTCACGCAACTATAGTACACTTACAGTTCCCCCTAACCATAGTACGCCTAAAGTGACTCCCCTGCAGTGGCCAAACTTTGGTTCCCGTCATTGTGCCAAAAATATGATCCAGCAAAAGAGTCACCATATACAGTGGCCCAGTCATAGACTTATCTCCTCTCCTCACAAGAAAGTTCTATCTCGGCAGCATCCTATGAATGGAACAGCACATAGCTTCCTACGCCTTCACTGACCTCTGCTAATGCCAAAATGAAATGCATTTATCACCCTTACTCGTAATGGATGAAACATTGAGCCTTGCTTATATTCTACTATAAAAAGAGTCCACAGCTTTAACAATACCAAAAATACTGAGAAACAATACAATGGGCAAGTGAATTGGAGGTAAAGAAAGGACATTCATGGAAACACTTTTATTTCACCTTGAAATCTGTTTACTGTATACTGTACAGGACCAATATTGTTTGCCGCAAATAAGAAAGTTCTGTCACTTTCCCCTCTGCCAGTGTTACTTACGTAACTGTAGCTACAATTCCAGTAATATACTTTAATAGTTTGTAATGTTACAAATTACAGCAGTCGCACAATATCACTCCAGGAGGAAGGTAAATATTTAAGAGAAAAAAACATCTATTTTCATGAAGTGTGTAGATAATCTGGTAGGGAATAAGAGGAGGTGATATGTTAGAAGGTAGAGGTGTTTATTGCTAGCACCATTATTTGATTTTAGTACACACTGGCAAGAAAATAGTTGCAAATCCTTTTTAAGAGCAAAAACAAGAAAACTGCGGTACAAGGTTTGCTGACAAAGAATCTAACCCCAAGTATTGTCATTTTACATTCAAATTCAACCTTGAAAATTCTGCTCATATCAAGACAAGGAACAAATGTACAGTGGTGAGGTACACAATGGTAAAGTATATATACAAAGATATATATTCAACTCACAAATAACATTTCTCCTAAAATACCCTGTCTTCTCATTAAGTCCACGGACTCCTCAAGAGCAAGTTCATTTTTATTTATTTTAATATCCATTCACCTTCTTCTGGTCATCCTAATTCATAATTTCCCCTCAATTAATTGGTTTATTGAGACAGAGGCAGCTTCTCTACTTCACCTACAAATTGTTCATCGCAAATTACTGTGATGCTTCTTTGTCTTTGCAGCCTGGGAAATCTTAAAGTGAGAGCCAAGAGGGCTCCGTAGCAGTAGAAAAAAATAAATTTTCGAGCATCTTTTCTTAGAGTACTTGGTTGTACCATTTCTTTGTTACTCATCCTGGAAATATATAGTTAAATTGACAATTGGACATTACCGTTCCTATTGTCAGTACAGTGAATCATTGGGCACAGTGGCCAGTGTGTCAGATGTGCCCCATTTAAAATGGAAATGGTACACCCAGTTGTTGATTTATTCACACATTTCCAGGCGGGATAACAGAGAAATTACACAATACAGAGTTCAAACAAAATATTCTCCAGAATTGTTAATTTATGGGAAATGCAAGAATGTACTTAAACAAGACATGTCAAGAGCGATGACAGGAGCTCTTTAAATTATTAATTGACTGTAGTAAAAAAAAAAAAAATAGCACTGGGTCCCTGATGTTTCCACCTTTTCTAGACATCATGTACAGTGATCACGTGACAGCTGTGTGTGATGTCACAATAGACAGACAACAGCGGCGCTACATCGTTTACATGTAATCACGAGGAATTTGGTAAGGGCTTCAGTATAAATATATATTCACTATAAATGAAAAGGTCAAAAATATCTTTCTATAAAGCTTTTTTTTAAGTTATCATAAAAGTATCAGATTAACCATCACCTCTACAGCCCTGCCGAAATGTAGGGGTTGACTAATTCCTAAGCAAAATGAATTGTCTGAATAATACTATAAACAAACAATCTTATTTAAATTTCCGAGATGTTCTGAGTATAGTCGGCCCTAGCGTAGCTGGATATAAAATTCCAACTCTAAGAGAAACATACCGACTTCTGAAACGGGTTGTACTGTAGATAAATGTAAACCCATTGATTAGTTCTGTAAATAAGTAACAGCAAATAGATTCCACAGTGGCGAGCTGTCCTCAAGGAATACGGCGATTGTTACTTCAGAATTAGATATTCCCATAGCAACAAGTTATTTTTTCGTACCTTTAAAAACTAAGTAGTTTCTGTCTAGTCAATGAATTTATAAAACACAGTAAAAAACCTCTTAAAAAGAACACCCCCTTATCCAGACCAGTCTTCTTGTCACAGATTTTCAGTTATGCATGCTGGACACCTTCTTTGAGAAGACCACACTCCTCGAAGACCACTTTGCAATATTGGATAGTCGTCTCAAAGAGGTATCACTGCACATCATGTTGTGGGTCTAAACAAAACTAGTTTTTCTCCAGGATTAATTTTATTGGTTTGTGTCAGGATAATGAATTTCTCACTATTACTATTTGACCAGTAATTGATAATTTTTTAAGAGGATCTGTGAAAGGCCGACTGAGGATCAAATGATCGAAATGATCAAGTGTGTAACTATAGGGGTATAACAGTTGCGGTCATAACCTGAGGGGGCCCAAAAGGTCCCTCCAACGCATAAAATGAGGCCTGTTCTATAAATGATGTTTTATAGTTGAGTTTCATTGGGGCCAGGGAGCAACACCCTTGTAAGTGATAAAGATATTTTCTGGGACCAGCACAAAGTATATAAAGTCCGTCCCCAGTAAACAGGTGCAAATGATTGACTGCTTCTCTGACCGATGTAAAGGTGAATTCACATAGGACGGTAAATGTATTTACATACAGTTTTGCCGTGATGCTGTTATGGTGCAGATCTCTGCCGCAACATTACCACCCCTGTGCTAATATACCCTAGGTTCTTAGGAGCTAATGCTACTGGAGAGTAAGTTCTTTCCATTGCCAGTATTTAAGGCCATAGCGATGCATTATTATGGATGTGAGAATAATATATTTAATAATATGAATAATCTATGCACCCATTTCATACGTTATTGTAAAAGAAGAACAGACAGCTTGCTATGCAATTCTTATATGTCGCTAAATGCAAGAACTGATATTACAACACAAGACAATTTTCAGGTCTCTTGGATTTACACCCTAGAGAGATTGGATCAAAATCAAGATTCTTGAACACCAGCTTCAGTTCTCTCTAAAGCACTTTCTTAATGATAATCTGCACATATTAGACAAAATGGCTTTACAGAACTTGTATTGGAAGCTCAGAGCTATAAAGGTTAATTACACTTCACCAAGTTAAAAGATGGAAATGAATTGGTGCCAATGTCTTTGAAATGTCCTCCGGACAGAGACTGCAGAGGACCAGTCAGAGAGTTCTACTCTGTTCAGCTAACGTCTCTTACACATGCTTCCTGTCCTGACTTTTAAAACCCCGAGTGCATGGGGTCCTTAGTACAATCAGCATTGCAAATGTCAATTTTACCAACAAATCACGATGGCTTTTTGACCTTTCACTGTTTTCACTGCTTCTATCTTCTTCGGTTTTATATACAAAGTGTTAAATGAGCGCTGCGTATGGAACAGGGGCAGCGGCAGACGTTTTTGGGAGTATGCTGCTGAGTCTAACTAGACCCAGCACAGCCCTATCAGTGACAAAAGTCTCTATAACAGGGCTGGCAGCCACAGTAACAGTGGTAAAACATGGTGTAAAAGAAAAAACAAAAAAAAAGTCCTCCAAAGATCAGGTTTGCGCGTTCACATCGCAGCTGCCAGTCATCCTGAGCAGGAAGAAGCAGTTACGCTGGGCTCAAGCGCTTATTTTCATGTAACCCATCCTAATGCATTCTATGATTACGTGACAGCGACTATTTTAGCGACAAACAATGTTTACCCCTTGACTAAATGAGCATCTTTAGATAAACAAAAGTATTTACAAATATTATTATTTTTTTAGTCTATTTTTCCGGAGAACCCTTTTAACCCTTTCCCATCACAGTAATTTTTGGTATTTTTGTTATAATTTTTTCCTCCTCACATTCCGAAAGCCATAACTTTTTTATTTTCCCATTAACATAGCCATATGAGGGCTTGTTTTTTGCGGGACGATTTGCAGTACGGTAAAAATGGCATGTTAACTTTATTCTACCAGTTAATACGATTACACGATGCAATATTTTTATAGTTTTTGTATGTTTAAATACTTTTACAATGAAGAAACGAATTGTTAAAAATAAAATTTGTGTTTTGTCACCATATTCTGAGAGCCATTGTAATGGCAGGGGGTAGGGAGACGGACAAGTGAGCCCTAATCTACCCGCCACTCTGTCCCTGCCTACTTGCAACGACCCGCCCTAGGCGACGGGGTACAACTGGGCGGCGGTCCCTGCGCTCAGTAAGTGCATGACAAACATACAAAGGAACACAAGCAAGGAAAAGGGGCCGTTGCCCACGGCAACACCGTGAGCAACCAGAGTGGTGAACGAGCCGAGTCAAGCCAGGAGTGTGCGAGGTACAAAACGAAAAGCAGAAGAGTAGTCGGTAAGCCAGGGTCTGTATGGAGCAGGATCAAAAATAGCAGGAGCTGTAGCTGGGCCAGGAAACCACAAGGAAAGAATCACAAGCACCGAGGGACAGGAAGTGCAGGCTTAAATAGACTGAGGGCGGGAGCTAGCTGAGTCTGGCCAGGTTACGATAGGCTCTCCCACTCCTAAGCCTGCCAGCCTGAATGGTGGAAGCAGGAGTCAGTCTCAGGGATGTATTCTCAGGTGCTGACTGATTAGTTCTGGGAGTTAACCCCGAAGCTGTGCCTGGCAGATCCTTTACAGCCATAACTTTTTTATTTTTCCGTCGATTATTTTTGTGGGGCAAACTGTAGTTTCTATTGGTACCATTTTGGGATACATGAGACTTTATCACTTTTTATAGAATTTTTGTTTGATATGAAGTAATCATAAAACAGCAATTTTATATATTTTTCTTTTTACGACGTTCACCGTTCAATAATGCTATATTGTAAAAGTTTGGACTTTTGAGGAAGCCGCAATACCAATTTTGTACATTTTTTTTATTTTTTACATTACTTCAGAGGAAAAGTGGTAAAATGTTTTTTTTTTAACTTTTAATATTTTTTTTTACACTACTAAAAACTTTCTTAAACTTTTTTTTTTTACACATGACTTGAACCAGCGATCGTCAGTCATTTACAGGCTCCTGTTAAGCCCTGTCTGAGGCAGGGTTTAACAGGAGATGAAGAAAGGCAGCCCTGGGGACCTTCATTAGGTCCCTGGGCTGCCATGACAACCATTGGCACCCCCCCCGAACTTGTCACGATCAATGTTCCTGGCCATTAGTCCTGGGTGTCAGCTATAATACACAGCTAACACCCGTACGGAGAGGACTCAGCTGGTGAGCCCGCTCCAAACATCACCCCCCGCACCACAACATGCTATTACGTTGTGCTGTAGGTAGGGGTTAAATAAATGAAATCATTTTGTCTTCATTTTGGTTATCTTTTTCTTATATTAAAAGTAGTTTGGTGATCTGAAACAATCAAGTGTGACGAGAAATTAGGAAGGAGCAAATAGTTTTTTACAGCACCGTAGTAACATTATACTGCATATGGTACCTACAAAAAGCCGACATTATAATACGTTACATTTATTACATAAGCTCATACTTTCTATGTCATTACACGTTTTCTACAAAATCTCCCAATTGCTTTGTAGTCCCTCCTTTTGAATTGCTTGTTTCTATTAGTTTATGTGTTCTTCTTCCCACAACTATTGACCAAATGAGGAAAACTAATCAAGAGCCTGTTTGATAAACCAACTCAAAATGAGGAACATGTTCACTGCCTTCACCTTGTACCTTCTCAAGGTTGATTTTATAATTTCCCATTTGCAGTATAAATAAATGGGAATGAGAAGGGATTAGAAATATATTTCGTATAAGGGGATTTATAGTCAAAATCTGCATTGAGCTTGTAATTGTTGAGAGGTACCTTTTGGTCTAATATGTCTATAAGTAAAGATAATAGATTTGACTTGACAGCATACAGAATGGGATTGTCCATAAATATGCTTTAAAGCAGCCTTTCTTCTATGACTGGGACAGCTAGATAGTATGCCTGCAGAATAATATGCATTATTACTGGCTCACTGCTCACTTGGAAGTAACGATACAATAAATGAGGAAGGGGATAACATACATTAGCTGGACTTTTATCTTTGTTCACTGAACCACCTCACCACTTACTTCAAGCACACATACTTAGCTGATATTTTACAATGCAATTTAGCAAACTTGGAAGCAATACTGTGCCCAGAAAATGACAAAATGTGCTTAAAATGCATACATCGAATATCACCCGATTACCGATGCTGAAACAGAATTGTCGGTAGCGAGTTTGCAGGTTTGCACGTGTCTGCCATCTAGTAATTTACATTTTTTCCAATACAGACACCGAATTTCCACCATATAAGAAAAATTGACCCATATTGTACCAGGGTTTTTGCTAACATCTTACATAATGGTTGCCGTTTTGCCTCTAGAAAAGGTTGCTCATTAAAAGCCATATATTCCCAAAACTACTTTTATAGTCAAAACCCAATGCATACATTGTTAAAAAACAAAGGTTTTTGTGATTGTGGCTGACCAAGATGCCAAATGTGCCATTATGCCAAAAGTCTAATTTCTTTTTTTTTTTTTTATGAGTGTACTCTGTCTTATAAAATACAAAACCACGTGAATTGCAAAAGTGTAGCTTACATCATAGAATGTATTTATTGTCAACTAAAATAGGTCGGATGCACAATTAGGAAATCAGAATGTCAGAACATGTAGCAGATTGGTCTAACCCTCTGTGTTCTAATCTGTCAGATCAGGCCCGACATTTTTCCATGGTATACTAGGTCAATTTAAACTTTTTACGGGGGCAGGGACTGGCACTGATATATATTACAAAGAGAAACTTTTGGGCGCTTTCACTTAAAACTATAAATCGAACTGGCCTCAACTATTAAAACAATCTTTTGTATTAAGCTATATAACTATTGTATTCTTCTCAAAGAAACAAATATATACTCTGTTTTGCAGTATCTGTCAATCATTTTGCTGGCAGACCGGAAATAAAATCTTCAAATACTAATAAATTGTCATGTGACCATAGAGAGATCTGTAATAGGTTGGCTTTTCCTTTTAAACTGTTCGCAAAGCAACTAACATTGCTTTGACTGCTGTGAGCTTGAAACACATAAGCGTTATTTAGAATTAGGATTCTATTTTAATTGAAGAAATAAATGTAAAGTTTTAGCAGAGGCAGTGCTGGACTTCATCTACTTTTCCTTTCGATAATACCACGGCTTACGGTCCACCTTGAACTCACTGCACCCTCCATTTTTCCGGAAGCCGACAGAATCTATGAAAGTGTCCGCCCTAGGTAAGCTGACTACGTGTTTGTTACTCGTATATAAGACAAGGGCTAAAATAAGGAACCAATTGAATTAGTGGTGTAAATATATATCCATAAAATGAAAGTTGGCAACAAAGAAACAGCAAGTTTTCTATGTTTTGCTTATTTCTACTTGTTTTCTTCTTTGTTTAAAGTAGTCTTTCACTGATCGGGGCAAGTCTAGTGCTACAGTGCCTTGCAAAAGTATTCAGTTGTTTTACCTGTCTTGAGGCATTACAACCTGCAGTTAAAATAGATTTTAAACTTGATTTTTTTGTAACAAACATGACAAAATAGTCCAAATTGTTACAGTGGAATAAAAAAAAAAAAAAAAAAAACCTTGTTAAAAAAAATAATAATTTCTGAAAAGTTGTGAGTGCATTCAGCATTCAACCTCTTTGCTATGAAACGCTTAAATAAGGTCTGGCCAAAGCAATTAACTTCAGAAGTCATATAATTAGTTGAATAAGGTGCCCATGTGCAATCAAAGTGTGACATGATCTGCCACATGATGTCAGTATAAATACACCTAATCTGAAAGGCCCCTGAGTCTGCAACACAACTAAGGCCCCATGCACACGGCCATACCCGTAATCAAAATGCAAAATGCAAAAGAACGGATATGTTCCATAATTTTCGGAACATTTCTGCGGCACGGACACCTATCCATAGTGATACGGAAAGGTGTCCGTGTTCAATGGAAGTGAATGGGTCTGTTTTTGTGGACCGCAATTGCGGTCCGCAAAAACTGAGGTTTTTACCGTCGTGTGCATGGGGCCTAAGCAAGCAACAAGAACACCAAGGAGCTCTCCAAACAGGTCAGAGACAAAGTTGTGGAGAAGCATAGATCAGGGTTGGGTTATAAAAACATATCCCAAACTTTAAACATTCCACGAAGCTCCATTAAATCCATTATAACAAAATGGAAAGAATATGGGACAACCACAAACCTAACAAGAGAAGACCGCCGACCAAAACTCAAAGACTGGGCCAGGAGGGTATTAATAAAAGATTTAACAAAAATACCAACGATAACTCTGAAGGAACTCCAAAGATCTACAGTGAAGATTGGAAGTATTTGTCCAATGGACCACTATAAGCCATACACTCCACAAAGTGAGACTTTATGGAAGAATGGCCAGAAAAAAGCTATTGCTTAACCCCTTCCATACGCCATACTTCCATACATATACGTATCCATACGCCATAGTCGGGTAGGGGAAGTATGGAATGGGCTCACGGAGTGAACCCGCTCCATACGATGTGGGTGTCGGCTGTATGTTGCAACCGACACTTCAGAGCAACGAGCGGGATCGCTCGTTTAACTCGTTAAATGCCACGGTCAATAGCGACCGCGGCATTTAAATTGTTAGAAAGAGGGGGTGGCCCCCTCTAACAGCTAATGAAAGCCCCCAGGTTTGTCATCTTTGTGCTCCTATTAAGCACTGCCTCCTGCTGGGCTTAATAGATGCCTGTCAGAATCACGATATACTGCAATACCTTAGCATTGCAGTATATAGTGCAAGCGATCTAACGATCGCTGGTTGAAGTCGGCTAGGGGGACTAATAAAAAAAGTAAAAATTAGTAAAATAACGGGTTTTTTATGTAAAAAAAATTAAAATATTAAAAATGGAAAAAAAAAACCTTTTCCCATTTCCCCCCTAGAGCACTATTACAATATATCATTATTTAACCCGCAGGGTGAACGGCGTAAAAAAACCCAATATGTAAACACCAGAATCACTATTTTTGGTCACCTCATCTCCCACAAAAAAAATGAAATAAAAAAAGTGATCAAAATGTCGCTTGTACACCAAAATGGTATTATTAAAAACTACAGCTTATCCCGCAAAAAATAAGCCCTCATACCATTTAATCAACGGAAAAATAAAAAAGTTATGGCTCACAGAATTTGGCGACACAAAATATATTTTATTTTTACACTTTTACTTGTAAAAGTAGTAAAATATAGAAAAAAACCTGTATATATTTAGTATCGCTGTAATCGTATTGACCCACAGAATAAAGTTAACATTTTGTTTTAATTGCACAGTGAATTCCGTAAAAACGAAGCGCAAAAAACTATTCTTGTTTTTTTCCTTTTCTGCCCCACAAATAATTTTTTTACCGTTTCCTAGTAAATTATATGGCACAATAATTGGTGCTACGAAAAACTACAACTCGTCCCGCAAAAATCAAGCCCTCATAGGACTATATCGACGGAAAAATAAAAAAGTTATGGCTTTTGGAAGGTGGGGAGAAAAAAACAAAAATTAAAATCTGAAAAATGGCTGCGGTGGGAAGGGGTTAAAGAAAGACATAAGAAAACACATTTTGAGTTTGCCAAACAGCATGTGACTGACTCTATAAAAACACATGGACGAATGTTCTCTGGTCAAATGGGATTGGAATTGAACTTTTTTGCCATCACGGGAAACACCATGTGTGGCACAAACCCAACAATTCCTATTACCCAAAGACCGTAGTGGTGTGCATGGGCCGTGATTTGTGACTCGGACTGCCAAGGAGTGTCACCTGCGGCCGCCCACGGGCCGTGCACATTGCCGTGTGCATTCATTTCAATGAGCCTGGACCGCAAAATTCGGCCGTAAAATGACATGTCCTATCTTTTTGCGGTCCAGGCTCCCGGGCAATGCATGAACCGTGGAAACCACGAAATGAATGGGACCGCAATTCACCCGCAGATTTGCGGGTGAGTTGCGGCCGCAAAAATAAGTTTGTGTGCATGGGGCCTTAGTCCAAGTATATTCATAAATTCACGCTCTCCCCCGCCCTTCAGTCGCTGATTGACACTTTTCTCCCCATAAACAGTGATGGGGACAAAAGCATCAATTATTGGGGGAGTGTTTGACACACAGCATTTTCAGAAAAAAACGCCATGTTTTTAGTGATGTTTTCCCTAGCGTCTTTTCTTGCCGTCAGTTTTTTAAATGCCTTTTTTTAAATTTTATCTTATTTTTTGGTGGGGGCAGTGGCATTTTTTCAAGATCGCAGCAAGCATGACTGTGGCAATTTTTGTTTCATTTAGTGACGTCTTTGTCCCATACACCTACATATTTTTTTCCCTCTTTGAAAGAACACAGGTCAATGTGTGATGCATTTTTCATGGAGTTTTTTGTGATTTTTTTCAGAAAAGAAGCATGTGTTACAAAGAAGAATTTTTGCATCACATGACTTGCAAAGTTAAAAACGCCACCAATAAGAAAACGCAATTTTAAAAAAACGTTACCAGAAACGCCATAAAAAAAATTCATGTATCATTTTACTAAAAAAATTGTTTTTTGTCATGCGTTTTCTTGCCCAAAAAATGCCACATAAGAAGTGTGTGTAAAGGAAGCCTTAAGAGATTATTAAAAGGAAGTAGGAAAGAAGACGTAGCCCCCACTTACTAAAAAGCCTCTCTAACCAATGGATACTTCAGAAATAAATAACTATAAACTGTGCAGAGTAGTTAATCCAGATACAGAGCGGATAATCCCTCTTGGCATTGAAAAGCTGCAAAAAATAAAACCATGTGAATTAGCCTTCCAGTGATCAGCCATTTCTCTCAGTGGTTCAGTGGTTTGTGTGTGGTCTGCTGCCAAGATCATGGCATGAATTAAGTGAACAGCAGCGTATCGGCATCATTTTTATAAATTTATTATGGTATTTGAATATCTACTTTTAAATACCTTCTCTCGAATGTAAAGAAATCATAGGAGTGAGCTAATCCATAGAGATGAGCGAATACATTCTAAACTAATCTAATTTGTTCTGAATTTTCCAAAAGTTTTGGATTTGTCTAAATCAGAAAATTTTAGGATTTTCGGTGCACAAATCATCAAAATGTCAGCCTATGACCGCCATTTTAGAGATTAGAGAAAGGAAGAGGGGAGAACATGGGAGGTGAGTATGGTATTATTTTTGTTAGGGTATGTGCACACACACTAATTACGTCCATAATTGACGGACGTAATTCGGCCGCAAGTACCGGACCGAACACAGTGCAGGGAGCCGGGCTCCTAGCATCATACTTATGTACGATGCTAGGAGTCCCTGCCTCGCTGCAGGACAGCTGTCCCGTACTGTAATCATGTTTTCAGTACGGGACAGTCGTCCTGCAGAGAGGCAGGGACTCCTAGCATCGTACATAACTATGATGCTAGGAGCCCGGCCCCCTGCAGTGTGTTCGGTCCGGGTCTTCCGGCCGAAATACGTCCGTCAATTACGGACGTAATTAGTGTGTGTGCACATACCCTTATAGTGGTGGAATCGCTAGGGCCCGACTGCCCTGTTTAACTCTCTGATGTCTTCAAGGACTGTATCACACTTGCATACAGTCATAGAAGACATCATAGAGCCAGACATGGCAATCGGGCCCTTGCGATTCGTGGCAAATTTATTCCATAATTCACACATACGTATGCAAATGTTTTTCTGGACTTCTTACCAGTTCTTCCATTGCTACAGATATCCTCCCTACAGGCTGCACATGTAGCAGATTTGTTGCAGATTTTCCGTCTGGATTTGCGGACAGAAATTCGACTGTTTCAGGCAACCTGATGAGATTTTTAAAAAAATCTCATACACATGTTACTGAATATTTTCCATACAAATTTTTCAAATCTGCAGCATGCTCATTCTGTTCTGGATGTTTACTGTGGATTTCACCCTTTTCAATAGAGAAGGGGAGAAATCCGCAAAAAAAAATCTGCAGCAAAATACCCACCTAACACTTGTGGATTTTGCTACAGAAATGCTACTTAAAATCTGCAACAAATCCGCTATGTGTGTGGGTACCCTAACAGAGAAATGCACCAGGCAATAATGTACCCTCTTGCCCACTTTTCACTTAAAAGATCTCACCACCCACTGACTCTCAGTTTACACATGATCCCAGATCTGGGACCCATCTCATTTCCTGTCCTGACAGTGATCACTGGCTTCTCGATGAAATCTCCCCCAAGATAAATACTGATTCCCCAGTGGGTCAAAATTTACACCAACTGAAACAACCTTGTACTCTGATTACCATGAGGGCAAGGTTGTCCCACATACTTAATTGATCCAAAGTACACCCGGAGCACTCCTAAAAACTTCTTTGCTGGACCCTTTTGTCACTTCTTTCATAAGTACTCCACATGGAGGTGACCGTATCAGACATTCCACACTTTACACTTAGATGATGCAAAATTTCAGTTAGCAGCTAAACCTTACCATTGAGTAGACAGACAGATGTGTTTGGAATAGATCAAACTGTGTCTCTCCTTAGCACATTGGCATGACCATTATATACTGCACTTGCTCCAATTAAAAGGCGACATAGATATTATATCTATAAATGTGGTTACCCTTTTTTATTCATAGTCACTCTCAATAGTCAAACTTTTACTTTGTATCAACCCTCTGACCTATACTTTCCTAGTGACCTCCACTAGCTACTTATAAATGGTCTGCTAATGGGTTCTGGGATTTGACATCATCTACACCCTATCTGAGGCCAACTGTATGAAATCCGAACCTAATGTTCATGGTAAAACTTGCGTGTTTCAGGAGGACAGTGCAATGAACACTTCTTTCTGTTTTGGGGTCCAGTTCTTAGGTGATGTTACCATCTGTTCCCCTCATACTCTCAAGCTGCCCGCCATGATGTCACTCTCCCTGTCAGGGTTCCCAATTGGTCATCGTTTGTCAGATTATGCATCCTCCTTGGGGTAACTCTTTAGTTGTACTCTTAAAGGGGATGTCTGACGTTAGAAAAAAGTATTTAATGGGGTAGTCCAAGATTAATTGACTTTGTGTTAATGCTTGTAATTTATAAATGTAAATACATTTGTAATATACTTACATTTTCCAAAGTGGCCCCGTTTCCAGATCCTGCTGTGGGGTACTTGACGGGTGACGTTACTCTCTGCACTGACTCTGGCCGCTGTGTTGATCTTCAATTATTTTCCGGGTATAAGACACATCACTTGTGACGTGCCATGTATGGGCTGTTCTGTTGTAACGCGCATGCGCGGCCCCTGCTGTTATCTCGAGAACAGCAGGGACCGCAAGAACAGCAGTGACAGCGCATGCACGTTACAGGCTGTGCAGGAGAACAGCCCATACATGGCACGTCACAAGTGACGTGTCGTATACCCGGAAAAGAATTGAAGATCAACACAGCGGCCAGAGCCAGTGCAGAGAGTGACGTCACCCGTCAAGAACGCAACGGCAGGATCTGGAAACGGGGCCACTTTGGAAGATGTAAGTATATTGCAAATGTATTTACATTTATAAATTACAAGCATTAACACAAAGTCATTTAATCTCGGACAACCCCTTTAAGTGTTCGTTTGCTGATGAGCCCACAAAAAGGAACATATTTTTGCTCCACACTTGGTTATTAATGTTGCTCATGTAATTACAGGTTAAGCTGTTCTTTTATGCTCATCTCATGTGCACTATATTGTTCCTGTTATACATAATGGCAAATGTTCTTTTTCTATACTTTGTACATGAAGTTATCCAAATAAACAATACTGCGAAAGCACACATTATCGAAGATTTGTAAACTCAATAATATTTTGCAGTAACTACTCATCGGAGTGCTTTTGTTGACGTATAATGCCCAAATAATTTATGTGAAGTGCAGATATATTTTTAGAAATAGATAACTTTAAAAAATATTTACATCAACAACAGAAAAGGTCAATGGCTTTTGCTGATATTGACAAATGTAAATCATTCACTTTTTGTAGTTTTAAAAGGAAGAATAACAGATTGCAGCTTTACAACATTTATAATTCACAATCACTGTGCAAATAATTGTTCAATTAAAAATCCTGCCGCTCTAACTGAATCGGGATAATAAAATGTTAAGAAACTGTATTTATTGTCATTGGAAAATGTTTTAGTTGGCTATTATTAAATATTAAATATGTTAATAAAGTAGAGCCATTTTGTGTACAGTTATATTTGTGAGTGAGGCCTCATCTACATAAGGCAATTGCAAATGTAGATCAGATGGAGCATGAGTCCTGCAAACATTCTATTGGCTGAGGGGTAAATTCATTGTGGCCATAATACATGATACCAATACAAGAGAGATAAACATTATAGCAAGATAACCACATCACAGTCTTTAGCAAAGAGCGTATTAGAGAAGAATTCCTACAGTGTGAGTGACCAACCTGGTAGTCTATCAGTTCCTTCTCATCTGGAACAACATGCCCATAGAATTTATAAAGTACATTGCAGATCAATGTTTTAGAAAGCTGCTAAAATAGATAACTCCACTGCCACATTAAAGATTCTAAAATAGATGACGTTCAATGAAAAAATAGTATGACACTTAAACCCAAACAATTTGGACTAAAATATATCAGCTTGATATGCTCGACTATGCTATTGCTTCCGGCAAAACGACGGGTCCAGTGCACAACAGAGACAAACGGAAACCATGGGCACCGGATCCGTCACCATTGAAATCAATGGTGATGGAAATGGAAACCTCTGGTTTGCATTTGTGTCGGTTTGTGTCTGTTCAGGGTCCCGTTCTGAAGGAAAGCTCCGACAGAATATCAGAACAGGACCCCAACACAGATGTGAATGAAGCCTTAGGCTAATGAGACTATATGGTGACATAATGAACAGCCTCCACTTGTAAATAGTGTGACACAGCCCCCTGTAGAAAGTGCCACGCACCTCCCCTTGTAGATAGCGCCACACACAGCCCCCTTGTAGATAATGCCACACCCTGTCCACTTGTAGGTACTACCAGCCCCCTGTAGATAGTGTCACACAGCCCTCCCTTGTAGAAATTGCCACCCTCCCCCCCTTATAGATAGTGCCACACACACCTCACCTGTAGATAGTGCCACACACACTCCTGTAAATGGCACTACATCCCCCCTCTCTGTACATAGCGCTATTGAAGCTCCCTAGAGGAGCTCTGATGTCACTGTCCAGATATGGATAGTGATGTCAGGGGCTTCTCCAAGAGCGGATTCCCCAGGAAGAGCGTCGGCAAAGATTCGGCCGGGGATTCCTCCATACCTCCCAACTTTCAAGTATCACAAAGAAGGGCAACCAATGTGGCACGCATAGCAACCCATTATAATGCCCTTTAGCTGCCTCATACAGTATAATGTCCCCATAGCTGCCACCATACAGTATAATCCCCCATAGATGCACCCATACTTTATGGGGACATCTGTGTGGGCATTATACTGCATGGGGGAATCTGTGTGGGCATTATACTGTATTGGGGCATCTGTCCTCAGGACGCAGATACAGTTGACTGCAGGACATACTCCAGGCCTTTTGGGACAGTTACAGTTACACATATCTCTAGAAAGGGGCACCCTGAACCCCGTTCTAGTTTACTCGGCTCCCGCTGCCTCCTGGCCACATCCTGGTTAGGTAGTCAGGAGTTACGGAAACAGTCCCCAGAGGTGGGACCCGCATCTAGCAAACATTTATGGCATATCCAGTGGATAAGCAATAAATGACCAAGATGGGAAAACCCCTTTAAGGTTCAAAAATATTTTTTTTAAACAACATTCAAAAAAAGACAAAATAAATCATATTTATGGTATTTTGAATCTTTGATAGCTATCTCACCTTATTGAAAGTAATTTCGATGAGGAATTTCTTAGTAGAAGTGGCAGGACACTAGAAATCCATAACTCAGAAAATGTAGTTCTTCTTGGGTGCTCCCACCTACCCTTTTGGTTCAAGTACTTGGCTTTTTTAGGCAATTAGTCACCAAAGTATAATATGTGGGAAAAATGAATGCGGTCAACATCAGTATCTGCTTTCTATTTTATCAACCCTGGAAATCCATTCCATACCACCAATTGATAGTATTTTCCAATTACCCCTCACACGTACCCTTGCAGCTGAAGTGCTTCGCTGTTTGCCCCCCCCCCCAACAAAATATCATACATTTAGTAAAAACAACTAAAGACAAAAAAAGGACAAATCAAAGTTAAATTCAATCCTTTACAAGCAGTAAGGCCCGATGCACACGACTGTATTGTTTTCCCTCCCGTAAATACTGGCCGTAAATATGGGTCAATTGTCACACATTTTTAACCCGTATTTAAGCCGTATTTATGGATCCGTGCCCGTAAATACGGGTCCGTTGTCACCCGTCCACCCGTATTTACGGACCTGTAAAAAAAAGGGGCGCTGTAAATGATGTCACAATCATGTCCAAACCCCTTAAAAGGGTCACATGATCACTCATACGCTGTTTTCTCTGCTTCTCTTTATTCAAAAATGTAAATCCCCTGACGTTGCCTAGCAAGTAGCCACCCGTAATTATGGGAGCCTCATAGACTTCTATGGGCCTGCCCGTGCCGTAATTACGGCCTGAAATAGGACATGTTCTATATTTTTCTATGGCCCGGACACCTTCCCGTACGCAAACGGGAGGGTACCAGTGGCCAATAGAAGTCTATGGGCCCGTAATTACGGGCGTTTTTAAGGTCGTGTGCATGGCGCCTAAAGATTTTCATCTGTACATCTCGATTTTCTTTCATACTGCAGATACAAATCTGGATCAAATATAGACCTAAATACAGGCTTAAAATATTAATTTTGTCTATTTCTTAGTTGCTCCATTTAGAAATGTGGACTGCATATAAAAATACAAATGTATAAAACTAAAAGCTGGTAAATAAGGCCTCATTCCCACGACAGGGTTTCCCGGCCGGGTGCCGGCCGTTCATAAATCGGCCGGCACCCGGCTGCATTAGGAATAATAGACCCCTAATGGGGCTATTCACACGACCGATTTTTTGACGACCGGGAAAACCGGCCATCAAAAAATAGGACATGCTCTATCTTCGGCTGCGTACCCGGCCGCCCGGCTCCCATAGAAGTCTATGGGGCCGGGTAATACACGGCCATCACCGGGATGAGTCCCGAGTGATGGCCTGGTTTTCCGGCGCTTGCGCTCTATCTCCTCCTCCTCACAGCGCATGTGAGGAGGAGGAGTTGATGCCATTCTGACGAATGGCATCGCTGTACACGGTGTGGCAGGGCCGGGGTGTACAGCAGGTGGAGGGAGCGCTGCGCTGGCTCCCTTCCCCTGCTTGTTTTAAAAGCACCCTGGCCCGGCGACACCTTCCATGGCGTCGCTAGAAGCTGCTGCTGCGGCTGCTACTACTGCAGCGACGCCACTATAGCAGAGCAGGGAGGTATCTCCCCGCTCTGCTATGTGCTAGCCGCACTTTAGCTCCTTGAAGGAGCGGAATCCCCGTGTGTTCGGGGATTCCGCTCCTGGACAGAGCGCTTGATGTCTCTGTCCATATCTGGGCAGTGACATCAGGGGAAACTCCTGAAGCGGAATCCCCGAACACATGGGGATTCCCCTTCAGGAGTTGCCGCTGATGTCACTGTCCAGGTCTGCCCGGCCCGGCACGGATGCAAAACTTTATGCAAAACGGCCGGGCAGAATGGCCGATTTTACCGGCCGGCACTCGGGCTCGGGCGCGACCCGGTCGTGTGAATCCCGCCTAACTCCATGGACCTACAGTGCACTTGTTCCATATTCAGGACCTTTCAAATACAGAACTAAGTAATACACTTAAAAGAGGCCCCAAAGAGTATATAAGGTTCTACACTTTGTAGACTTGGCAAAATGTGTCAGCTAAATATGCTGATATGTTTTACAGCATGTTAAAAAAGAGAGATTTAGTGATTCGAGAAAATGTTTTTATCTGCTGTCAAATTCTGTTTCCATAGCAGCTTTCTGAAAGTAACTTAGCGCTTGTTGATTAAAAGCAGTCCAGCTCTAGAATATCCTATGACACGGCAAGCAGATAAGCATACAATGTTACAAGCCTCACGGGAAGCCATTTAATGCATATCTCTTCCGCTCACTTTCCTCACCTTATTCTCCCCTCTCATCTTCTGCTTTAGCATCAGCCTATTAAGAAAAATGGGGTTCCATTGCTTTTGTGACACATGAATAGAAGGTCGGAAGAAATGAAGGATCAGCTCATAATGTTATATTCTGTCTCTATGGTGACTCTCCCCTTCAGAAGGCCAAGTTATTTTAGTTTGTTGACAGGATGATTTGTTACAAAATGTAGAAAAATGTTATGTTAGCCATTTTTTGACTGAAACAGCTCATTTGTAGTTTGTGCTTCCATTTCTGTTTGGATAAAATTCTTTAGTGTTATATATGGCCGGAATCTATAGAGTCAATATGGGGCTTTGACGGGTAAGTGAATATAAGTCATTGTAATAACACTGGAATGGTTTAAAATTATCAACAAAGAATCAAAGTTGAAGTCAGTATATCACATACAACTGTTAGACCTCATGCACATAGTAAAGAGAGGAGCAACAGGGACTGTATGCCGTCGTAACATGCTACATCGGGGGCCACGTGTCGGAGAATAGCTCCATAGTACAGCATGCAGTGAAGCATGTCATTATTTTTTTTCTGAATGGTATGGAAGTGAAAAAAAACACCTCTGTTTTTGATTTAGAAACTCACACAAAAAAAAGCGCAAGTTAAAAACAGAACAAAAACACACAGTGTGAACCCAGCCTTATCTGCCAAACATGCAGCTTTATTACCAGCACTGGATAAGAAATGTTCAGGTTATCCAAGGACACAATAGCAAAGTTACTGAACAAAGACTCCGGAAATCTAGGATCAAACAAGTCATGCAGTGTATCATTTGTAACATCTTTTCTGAAGCACAGGAAAGACAACCTGACCCATGAGTAATAATAACCCATGACCTTTAATAATTGGACATATATTTTATATTTCCTAAAAAAAGATAATGCTTCACTACATTCCAAAGCTGAAATCTGTAGATACTGTGCACCTATTTTAATCGAGCATCTATTGGATCCAAAATGTAGCAAATAAATTATTTTGGGTCATCAGCGAGAGTTCTTTTGGGAATGCATTTCCACAATAAAATTTCAAAGTGATCTCATCCATCATTTTACACGTTTCAATGCTGAGTTAATGGACTTTTACTGTATATAGTTAATGAAGTCAATGCTTAAAAACCAGAATGCCACTGGCAAACCATGTCAACTGCATCCGCTAAAACTGGCACAGGTTTATGGATATTCTGGCCAATAAATGGTTACTGCACTCTTTGCTTGATAAAATTGTTTAAGGTCAAAGAAGATAAGCAGAAGGAATACAAATCCAGCGTAACTGATGCAATGCTAATCCTTTACTGAAGGACCGTCTCCAGAACACCCTGGTTGAGTCTCAAGTATAGACTGTATATATTGTGTGAGAAGATTCACTAGGATTGTTTTCAGCCCCTTGTATTTAGGTAAGATAGCACTGGAAAATAATATGTTCTGTTTCACCCTTTTCATTCCATTTCAAGAAATGTAATTCTTGATGAGCTAATTGTGACTCACATACTATGTCCATAACAAAGGAATATAATATAGATCTATAAACCCTTTTATTGCACATTTAAGATGTGATAAAGTTTTTTTTTTTTCCGTTTTCCTTATTCTCTTGTAGAGATATGATTGAAGTTATAGCCTGGTATCCCTATGACAAAACTTTCTTCCCCGGCTATGGCAATTTAAGCTTTTTTCCAGGTAGTTCTTCCCTGTTTGAGGCTCAATTGCATGTGTGGGGCACTTTTTTTTCCCACAGGTGGGTTCATTTATTGTAGTTTATAATCATTTTGTGCTTGTATTAATATAAATGATCTCTCTCTGCACTGAGATTGTGCGGGGCTTGTGTTTGTACAGACCTGGCAGAGCTGTAGAGGGGAGGGAAAGAGCAGCAGCCTAACTCTCTGATCAGACAGGGAGTAGCTTTTAGACTTCCTCATCTTTCTTTGGACAATTGGCAAATAATATAGGAGCAGATTTTGAGCTAGTAACTTCAATCAACGAAGAAATAGTAAAACAATTTTTTGAATACAGTATGCGATATCTAAGATATTCCATAAATAATTATGGGTAATACTTTCTTTAACTCAGAATGGTGATGTCCATATAGATAGATGTCCATATAGATAGGGCAAAACATAGTAGTCTATAACACCAGAATATTGTGAAGGTCAGATATTCTACTGGTAATGGTTACTGTGTAGCATGCCAAAATTCTATTGGCAAATACATGTTCACAGCACTGTGGATGCTTGTCTGAAGGAGCAATTACATTACATTCCACTGCTGTTCACTATATGAGTGCCTAAAAATCCTAACTGGAAGAAGGTGTCTTTTTGTTTTAAAGCTGACCTGTCAAATACACAAAAGAGTAAATGCTCACAACAAACAGAGAAAGAACACTAATTTAACACCTTAAGGGCCAGTTAAAAAAAAAATACACATAACATTTTTTTTATCCCATTAGGGGACTTTTACTTTTTTAAAAAAAAAAATAATCTACCGTAATTTACCTATATAAGGTATGCTTAAACAGCCAGTGAAACTAGACAGCCCTGGGTGGCTTTATTAGGCCCAGGGCTCTTAGTATTTCCCAGTGCACCAGTACTGATCGTGCACCATCAGTGGTTAAACGGCTGGGATCAGAGTTATTTCAGATCCCGGCCTTTAGTGTTAGAGTGTGTGTAACAATCACAGCCCCTCCCCTACTTATGCACCTCATCACGCAGGCACAGCTATTATGCTCGTGTAATTAACAATGTACATGTGTGGCATAATGTAAGATCCACATCACATCAATTTACAATGGGTTCCACTAAAAAAAAAATTATTGCATAGGTTTTGAAAGGGGCCATTAAAGGGGTTGTCCAGGTTGGGGGGGTGTTTTTTTATACAGGTGACCTAACCACAGGATCAGTGGGGGTCTGACACCCGGTACCTACACCGATCATCTGCTCTGACCACTGTATAGCAGCCGTGCTCTGTTTTTGCTCCTTTTTACTTGAATATGAGCAGATATACAATACTATAGCACCGCCTATATACAGTAGTCAGAGAATTCTGCTACCGGCACCGACCCCTGCATAGCTTCCGACACCCAGTGGCAGCCGGAGTGGCTGATCAGTGCGGGGTTTGAGTGTCGGACCTCCACCGATCATATACTGATAACCTATCCTGTGGATAGATCATCAGTATAAAAAGAGTCCCAACCTTGACAACCCCTTTAACATATTTATATAAAGAAATCATACCAATCCACAGCTTTCTCTACTCTAGGGTGAATACATTTCATGTTGATGACCGTTCTACATAACTGAGATCTTCCATACTCTTATTAAATTGGTATCTCAGGTATCTCATATATTATGTTACTAATTGGTGTCCATAACTGGACTGCACATTCAGGCTTCAAGCAATCTATCGTCAATGGCTAGGCTCTCACATCAACAACTATGTGGCTAAAGCTTCAGAAACATGCTTTACTAGGTACAGGCTCACATATCTTTTTTTCCAATTGACTTTCATATTATACCTTCAGACAATGATGTTATTGCAGTTTGAAAATCCATTTTAATGAGTATCAGTTTAACCCTTTGTCAACACTTACTATTCTCATGGGCTTTGCTATTGCTAGAAGAAGAAAGTGATCTCCTCTGTTTCTGTATAAAATCACACATCATTTATAGTCACCAACAATATTGACAGTTACCTAGTGCCCCTTGAGAATATTTTAAATAAGGAAAATAAGTCCTAGGCATGCTATGGAAGTTTACCGATACTGGAACTGGACTACCGACACTGTGGAGAATTCTCATCATTAGTGCAAAAAGAACTGTGTAGTAGATGAAAACTGCTCTAACTAAGATCTAATATAGCATGTGGCTGGGCTGAAGCTTACTCTTTAGGTCATTACTCAAGGTTATGTCTATAAGGATGGTCTGAAAAAGTTGAAGTGTAATTTAATGAGGACTTCATGCCAAAAAGTTACAGTCACAATTTGAATGACCTTTCCCAGAAAGCCAAATTTTGGCATAGAATGAAGTTATCCTAATTTAAGAAGGTAGTGTAGAATGCTTTGTAGTGTTTTCTAAACCTGAACAGAAGGTTTTCTGTAGTTTGCACCAAGTGGAACATATAAAAATTTATGGGTCCAGTGTTGTAGGTGCATTCTAATCTTGCTCTTAGAATTTTTTATGGATTGATTTTCTTTGATAGGAATGCAGTTTTTTTAAAACTCGTTTTATTGAACTCAAACTTGTACACAAGTCATAATAAAACAATACATCACATGCATTATTGTAATACAGATTATACAGAAGTATCGTATGACATGACAGAACTTGCTGAACATAAATATAAATTTACAAGATAACTCCGAGCAATGAGAATCATACAGAGCGACACATATGGTTAAACATCAATTAGTGCAGCAATAGATGAGTGAGTCGAAGATACAGAGTCATGGGTCAAGGGTGAAGAATTCCAGAGATACAAAATCTTATACAATTTCCATGAACCTTTTCTATTGGTGTATACCACTTTCTCAAAAGAAATAACATTATTAACTAGAGATTTCCATTGAGATATCGACGGGGTCCTTTCCGCCATCCAATGGAGAGCAATAGAATTCTTGCCAGGAATAGAGTTTACAGTAGGAAAATCCTTAAATACTGAGACCACTGCTCCTCAGGCAACAAACCCAACAGACAAATCTCAGGTGCAAGCGCTACCTCCCGAAGAATAAGTTGAGACAAAAGTCCACTAACAACCCCCCCCCCCAAAAAGGAACAATAAACGGACAGTCCCATATAAGGTGTACAAAGTTGGCATTCTGCGAGTCGCATCTATGGAAATCATTGTGATTGAGATGACCCATCCAATGGAGTTTAATCGGAGTAAGGTAACATTGGTAAGTTATATACAATTGAGTTAACCTATTGTTTAAAGAGGGAGACACATATATATGAGATCCCAAGGCTTCTACCAAATCCTCTTTTGAAAGAGATGGGATAACCACCCGACAAGCCTCTTCCCCCAGAAGCAACCGAGACTCCACCTTAGAGTTAAGGAGATGAGTGTATAATTTGGAAATAATTCCTTTAGGGCCCTGTGTTCTCAAGATTCCTATCAAAGGAAACCTAGAAATGAAGGGGCCCCTTCCCTGAAACTGTGAAACAAGGACATGTCTGAGGTACAGATAATTATAGAAGTATGTGCGAGTCAATTTGTAAAGGTCCTGAAATTGCACAAATGACAAGAGTATCCTGTCTCTATATATATATATATATATATATATATATATATATATATATATATATATCATTAAGAGTCAAAATAGAATAAAACTTCCAAAATGTTCCCCCCTTCAACAGTTCAAGGTGAGGAAACATCGGGTTATCCCATAATGGAGTTTCCTCTGGAAAATCCCCAAATCCCACCAGATCCTTGGCTGTCCTCCACACCTGATGAGCTACTTTATGTAGTAATACTAGTTTCCCTTTAAACAGCATAGGTTGTTCCAAAATTGACCATAGGTCAACCAGATTGACCGCCTGACCCAGGCTGAATTCAGAAAATGGCAAAATCTGGTTCAGATTCAACCAGGTTGTCAAGTAGTGCAGCTGGCCACTCAGAAAGTAAAAATAAAAGTCAGGGAGTGACATACCCCCATACAGTTTGGGACGTTGTAGAGTGTCCAAAGCCAGTTTCCTCCTTGAGCTACCCCATATGAAGGAAGACATCAGTGAGTTAAAACATTTTTTTTAAAGATTTTGGGAATAGGACCATTAGCGTGTTGCAATAAGTATAAACCTTTAGGTAGAAGGATAATTTTAATTAAGCTAACTCTACCTGCTACCGGGAGTGTTCGCAAAGATTTTAACTTTTGAATAAAGAGCTCTTCTAAGGGGAAAACATTTCTAGAGTGAGAATATTTTGGTACTTTATTATTAATGCCGATTTTGACCAGTTAATCAAAAGACCTAAGAATGTGCCAAATTGTGTTATCAAGTCAATCGCTCTAGGGAGTGCTATATCCACATCCGACATGAAGAGAATCATAGTGTTGGCATATCAGCCTATTCTGCATTCTGTGTGCCCAACACACACTCCCCGATACTCGCAATCCTGTCAAATCCTCAGTGCCAACGGTTTAATAGCTATAGCAAACAAGAGTGGGGATAAAGGACATCCTTGGCTGATACCCTGCCTAGGTCAAAGAAGGAGGACCCCATCCCATCCACTAGTATGTTTGCCCTCGGGTTATGATACAGTATAGATACCCACTTGGAGAACCCAGGACATTACTCTAGACATTACTTCATGCAGACATAACCACTCCACGGAATCAGAGGCCTTGGCGGCGTTAAGCGAAGCCAAGGCCCATTTCTTCCCCCCACCAAGCCCCACTTGGGAAATCGCCTGGACTCTCCGTATATTTTCAGTAGTGGACCTAACCGGCATAAATCCCATTTGGTCTTCATGAATAAAGGAAGAGATAACATTATTAAGCCGCTTTGCTAAAATTTGGGTAAAAATTTTATAATCAATATTGAGAAGCTAAATGGGCCTAAAAGACCCACACTCCTTAGGATCTTTATCCGGGTTCAGCAGCACCACAATCGTAACTTTATATAAAGAGGTTAGTAATTGGCCCGTAGAAAAGACAGCATGAAACATACTTAGTAGTTCTTGACCCAAAACATCTACATATTTACTATACACCTCCAGAAGAATACCATCGGGTCCAGGCGATTTCCCATTAGACATGTCTTTTAGGGCACCTAATATCTCTTCCAGGGTAATTTCGGAGTCTGACACATTCTGATCCTCCAAAGTCAATGATGGGAATCTGATACCATCCAAGTATTCCCTTAAATCCATTACAGAGTATTCTATGCGGGACTTATATAAGTCATCAAAGAAAATATAGAATCTATCCACTATTCGTTCTGCCCTATTAAAGAGGCTTTGTCACCAGATTTTGCAACCCCTATCTGCTATTGCAGCAGATAGGCGCTGCAATGTAGATTACAGTAACGTTTTTATTTTTAAAAAACAAGCATTTTTGGCCAAGTTATGACCATTTTTTTATTTATGCAAATGAGGCTTGCAAAAGTCCAAGTGGGCGTGTTTAAAGTAAAAGTCCAACTGGGCGTGTATTATGTGCATACATCGGGGCGTTTTTACTACTTTTACTAGCTGGGCGTTCTGACGAGAAATATCATCCACTTCTCTTCAGAACGCCCAGCTTCTGGCAGTGCAGACACACAGCGTGTTCTCGAGAGATCACGCTGTGACGTCATTCACTTCCTGCCCCAAGTCCTGCATCGTGTCGGCCACATCGGCACCAGAGGCTACAGTTGATTCTGCAGCAGCATCAGCGTTTGCAGGTAAGTAGCTACATCGACTTACCTGCAAACGCCGATGCTGCTGCAGAATCAACTGTAGCCTCTGGCGCCGATGTGACCTCGCTCGTCCGACACGATGCAGGACCTGGGGCAGGAAGTGAGTGACGTCACAGCGTGATCTCTCGAGAACACGCTGTGTCTTTGCACTGCCAGAAGCTGGGCGTTCTGAAGAGAAGTGGATGATACTTCTCGTCAGAACGCCCAGCTAGTAAAAGTAGTAAAAACGCCCCGATGTACGCACATAATACACGCCCAGTTGGACTTTTACTTTAAACACGCCCACTTGGACTTTTGCAAGCCTCATTTGCATAAATACAAAAATGGTCATAACTTGGCCAAAAATGCTCATTTTTAAAAAATAAAAACGTTACTGTAATCTACATTGCAGCGCCTATCTGCTGCAATAGCAGATAGGGGTTGCAAAATCTGGTGACAGAGCCTCTTTAAGCACCTGTCCGTCTTCATGTAGGATTTGTAGAATAGGCGGTGAAGACTGGTTGGTCTGCACTATACGAGCTAGTAATCTGTTAGATTACTTACCTATTTCAAAGGCATTCTGTTTAAGAAAGAATAGTTTCCTATCACTCTTTTCTTGGAGATGAAGCATATATCTCCTGCTTGCCTGTAACCATGCTACCCTCCTAGCTTCCGTAGGATCTAACAAAAAGGATGCCTCTAGGGTTTTACATGACTCAGACGAGGTGTTTTCTATTCTATGAGACTCCTTCTTTATAAAATCAATAGTGGATCTTAAGCATACCCGCAAATAAGCCTTTAGGGCGTCCCATTTTAACAACAAGTTATTTTCAAACCGATGAATCTCCAGGAGTTGACCCAGCTGATCCAGAATTCGATCATTGGAGCAAATTAATGAGATCCAAAATGGGGGTATCCTCCAATTAGTTTTGCTCCCTCGTCTGTCATATAATTCTAGTTCCACCTGCAATGGGGCATGATCGAATACATTATGGGATGCATATTCAATTTTAGAGACCATAAGAGCCACGAAGAAGAGGCTATCATATAATCTATTCTAGACAATGCCCCACTTGAAGGAGTAAAGCAGGAAAATGACCTAATATATGGATGCCGTTCTTTCCACAACTCTACCCAGCCCAATTCAGATATCAATTTGCATAATGAGGAACTTGAACAAGAAACTGTAGCGTACACAGAGCGGTTAAACCTGTCCATACTCGGATCTAATAACATGTTATAGTCCCCCATACACAAAATCCTGGCACCCCCTACAGCAGCTCATCGTTCCCCCCGCAATGCAATCGCGGGGTGGTGATGGTTGCTATGGCTGCCTGGGAGCCAATGAAGGCCCCCAGGTCCGCCATCTTTGTGCTCCTACTAAGCCCTTAATAGAAGCCTGTCAGAAAGACGATATACTGCAATACATTAGTTTTGCAGTATATTGTGCAAGCGACCCAACGATCGCTGGTTGATGTCCCTTTGGGGAAATTTGTCAAATAAAGTTGTTTTTTTATTTTAAAAAAATGTAAAAACTTAAAAGTTCAAAAACCCCCTTTTTCCTATTTTCCCCCTAGATAATAGCAAAAAAATAAATAAATAAACATAATTGGTATCGCCGCAGCCGTAAAAGTCTGAACTATTAGAATATATCATTAACTAAGCCACACGGTGTTCGCCATAAAAAAAAAGATTGTCTATCGCTATTTTTTTGGTCACCTCATCTCCCACAAAAAATTGAATAAAAAGTGATAAAAACATTGCATGTACCCGAAAATGGTATCATTAAAAACTACAGCTTATCCTGCAAAAAATAAGCCATCATAACACTTAATCGATGAAAAAATAAAACATTTATGGCTCTCAGAATTTGTAAAAGGCCAAAATCACTGTTTTTCGGTCACCTTAGCTCTGTAATAAAAAGTGATCAAAAAGTTCTATGTACCAAAAAATGGTACCAATAAAACCTACAGCTCGTCCCCCAAAAAATAAGCCCTCTCACGGCTCAATCGGTGAAAAAAAAAAATTATGGCTCTCAGAATGTGGCAACACAAAACATTTTTTTTTTTTAACAAAATGTTTATTATCAATAAAAGTAGTAAAATATAAAAAAAAACTTATATACATTTTGTACTACCCAAATCGTATTGAGCCACAGAATAAAGATAAGTTGTCGTTTTTACTGCATGGTGAAAACCATAAAAACGAAACCAAAAATCTATTAGGGATCGCAGTTTTTTCCAACTTCAGCCCGCAAATAATTTTTTTTCAGTTTCCCAGTGCATTATATGGAACTATAAATGGTACCAAAAAAAACTACAACTCCTCCCGCAAAAAATAAGCCCTCACACAGAAAAAGAAAAAAGTTATGGCTCTTGGAATGCGGGGAGTGAATAACGAAAATGAAAAATCAAAAAAATGGCTTCGTCCCGAAGGGGTTAAGATATGCATGTTCACAGTATGAAGACATACAAATGTGTGTTTATATAGAATGTGAGGGAAACGACTGTACTTTTGAATATGATAATAGATATTAGAGAGATGTTAGTTAAAATGGGTATCTGGTTTGAAAGGACTTTCTCAAATACCTAAAAAATTATACGTCTGTATCTTTAGGTGTTATTTATTTATTTTTTCAGTGTTGGATGTTTGGTGTATTTTTAGCTCCACTCCATAAGATTCCATTCACATGTGTCAGATTTGCCAACTTATGTACTGCAGGATTCGAGGCAGAAATCTGAGGCTAAGGGCCTGTTCACATCAACATTAGGGTTCCGTTGATGGGTTCCGTCAGACCTTTCGGTCGGAGGAACCCATAAACGAAAAGTCAAACGGCGTAGATTGTGCTATTGTTTCCTCCAAAAAAACTAAAACCTTACGGAATGGAGGCAAACGGAAACCATTTGCAATGGAAGCATTATCATTTAAATCAATGGTAATGCATACGGAAGCTATAGTTTCTGTTTGCCTTCCGTTGATCAGTTCCTCCGCTGGAAAGGTCTGACGGAACCGATCAACGGAACCCTAATGCTGATATGAACACACCCGCAAATTTATTGGATACGGCTCAGCTCTGATCAGTTACTAGCATGGTAAACTGTCTGTAAATTAATGGACAATCCGGCAAAATACTAAGACTTTTTGGCAGTGTCCATAACAAAAAAAATAGATGCTTAAATTATTTTCGTTTTCTATTTTGCACCTAGCATTTTTGGTTGTATATGATTTTTGCCCAGAAAGATAAGTTGGCAACTAGAGATGAGCGAATTCTACGAAATTTTTTATCAAATCGGCTATCCACTTTATTTAGTCCAAATAAATTTGCCATGATAGACTGCAGTGGTCAAACATGAAAAATAAAGTCATTTCAGGAGGCCGGCAGGAACAATGTTGCTTCCGGGGACCAGGTGAGTATGGTATTTATTTTTATCTCCTCTTCTCCCCTCTTCCTTTTTCTAACCTGTAAAATGTCAGCCGGTGGCCAGCATTTTGCCGATTTGTGAGCCAAGTACTCAAAAAGTTTCGGACTTCACCAAATCCAAATCTTTTGAGAAATTTGAATCGAATGCGATTTGATTCAGAATTGATCATCTCTATTGGCAAACCCTTCAATAACTGCAGCTTGTCTAAAGTAGGTCCTTGGTTGTCTTAAATCATTCTCCTGTCTCATCATTGGTGCAGGCTGCTGCTTTCTCTTCCCACTGTAGCTCTGCCTCTTCAGATTTGCTACAAGCCCACCACAGACTCACCATAAAATCAATGCAGAGATAAAGTTTTCATTGCAAAAAGGGAAAAAAATTTATAATCTGGAACTGAACCACAAGTGAGAAAGAAAATTCAGGTGACTTTTATCATAGAAACAGAATTTGATGGCAGAATCTACAAATCCTTCCAGCCTGCTCTTTTTGTGTGCACATTGTTATACATTTATGCATCATTCTTATTATTTGTATTATTATTATTATATATAAATATATCCACCCGGTTTTTTAAATCTTAACATTTATTGACAATATCCATCTAATCCGGAAGCCATAGGTGCTCCATAATAGTAACCTACTATGTGAAAAAAAAATATTTTCGTTTTACATGTGTATTGCTGTTTCTTAACACAAACATAGAGAACTGAGATATCTCATGTTTTATCATAGAAACTTTTTAAAGCACATATTTCTCTATAAGACTTGGGTTGCCATGGGTCCCAATGTAAAAGCTATAACCTAACTGCCAATAACTACACATGCCACCAGATCTAATTATGATATGCTATACATAATCTACATACATCATAATATATATTATGTACTTCTAGAAGTCATAATCTTGCTTCCTTAGTTGACTGGGCGGATCACGGATCCCAATTCCTACACTGTTGCTCTTCATTCATGTCAAGATCAAAGCAAAAACAGACAGAAGTCCTGCAGTCTGATAATCCAGTAAAATAAGCCTGAGGCTATCTCCATGACACCACCTACATGGGACAAGACTGGAATGACAGCCTGACTCATTTCAATAATCTCCATAACATATCTGCCTTTACCTAAGTACTCATGGACGGGTTGTGTCACTTTGCATCTAATACTAATATTGTATAAAAATTACTGCCTGAATCAATCAGACACCTCAACAACAATCTAAGACTTGATTCGATAATGCAAGCTTGTTTACCAAAACATTGTGATGGATGTCTTGGCGTGTCAAAGGGATTTACTACAGTCGCTAAACTACAAATTATTTATGTATTAGGTGACACATTGCATTCTGACACACCTAGGTTATGGTTAACACACTCAATAACCTGAAGGCAAATGCAATCGATAACATAGATAAGGTATATATGCACCACCCTTAGAAAAATGAAAGACAACAGTAGCAAAAAGCACTTTAATGAAAATAATATTACATGTAAGGGAATACAACCATCCCCATCCATGCTTCACAATTACTGGTTGATTGGCACACCGGGGACGGATTTTCTGGACAGCCATGAATAAGGTGGTTTATGGTCATCAAAGTGGCAGTTAGAAACAAAGAGCCCTTACACCGTTCTTGCACACAGCCCTCTGTTGTCAGTGCCTGAACTCTAGTGCACAGAATTGTGAGCGACTGAAGATTCAAAGTCACTATCTTTAGGAACTCAGAGAGTTCCTGCATCAAAATGCCGCTCCTAACTTGGTCATCTGCAGCTACCAAGCATTCTTATGAAGTCTGGTATTCCTGACAAGCCCATATTTACTCTTACTAGAAAATATGGATAGAAATAACACTTCTTTCTCTATTCGACACAACTATATAATTTTGTGAGTATTACTATTTTTTAGCAAAGAAAGACTATTATGTTCCGCAATGCTATAATGTATATTATTAGAGATGAGCGAATTTCCGGAAATTTGTTTCTGGTTAGATTCAATCGAATCGGATGTCTTATTAGTTTATTAGTGTCCCAATTGCCTTGAAAACTCGTGTCTGACTCCCTGATGTCTTCTAGGACTGTATCCAATGCCTTTCAAGCTCTTTAACTCCTAGGCAGCTTTAGTAATGTCATCCACCAATATCCCATTTGAAGGGGGGAAAACCGCAGTGCATTTTGGGAAGGCTGCTTGCAAGGTATTATTGGGAAGCCTACTCGAGGTCAGGAGATTTTTTTTTTTTAATCTGCAAAATGGCTACCATTTTGCCATGATCAGTGTACTCTGAGCCTTAGAAGTTTTGGATTTTACCAAAATAAAATCTTTTGGGAAATTTGGAAAAAAATTAATTAATGTAGAATCTTTTCGCTCATCTCTATGTTACTTAAAAGATTTCAATAAAATGCCTTTAATTACAACACTATATGTTATGAAGAGCAATCCCTTGAACACAAGGAAGAATTCTCAGTATCCCGAGGCACCGACAAGCCGTTTACATACAATACACTCTACTGCCTCTAATTTTGAAGCAAAGTAGAACACAGATGATTTCTCTTTTAAAATCAACACCCAGCAAAAGATTGAAATCCTTAAAAGAAAGTTAATCTTTAGTCATGGCAATATAACATTTGTGGAGGTAATCACAATCTACACCCTCGTTATTCTCATCCAGAGCTTCAAATCTCCTGCATGGACTTAGAGTTAAATGCTACATTTCTGGCTACCAGTAGCCACCACTAGTGGGAGCCTAGAAATTTCTGGCATAAATCATACTAAAATTTGTCGGGTGCCGTTGCGAAGCGCCCTTTTGGTAAGCCACGCCCCATCCCCAAAAAGGTTGTGGATGGCGAAAAAAGCACAAAGGTTGCAATTCTTAATTTTATGTAAACGCTGCATATATGTTGCAGAATTTCCCCATTGTGTTCAGTGGGGATGTAAATCCTGCATAAAATAGCAGTTGTTCCGTTTTTTGCGGCGGATTCGCAGCAATCCTGCCGCAAAAAACAGAACTAAAAAAATAAAAATAAACTTACCTAGGAGTCTGTGTTTCATCCTCCTGGGATGACGCTTCATCTCATGTGACCAATGCTGTAGCCAGTCACAGGCTGCAGCTCTCACCTGGGATGAGACCTCATCCCAGGAGGCCGGCCGGCTTTAGTGCTGCAGTTTTTCGCAGCAGACATTCCGGGCGGAAAACTGCACCACAGTTTGGTGCGCATTTTCAGCTGGAATTCACTGCAGCGCACAGGGTGGATGCGCTGCGTGAACTCCTAGCGTACATAAAAAAACAACAAAGTAGTGTTCAAGGGTGGACCTTCACTTTAAAAATTGCATCTGACTTCTGCAGAGAGGGATTCAAGTTTGGGTGTCATGACCCTGCTATTGTGTGCCCTGTCATCTATCGGGAAAGAACATCCTGAGTGCCTCCTCTGTTATTAGTATTTTCTGTTTTTATCAACCCATCATAACAGGATGAGAACAACTGCAATTATCTTTCATACATTTGTATACTTAAATATTACACTATGGGTACATGTTTTGATTGATTTAATACGCTATGCTGGGAAAAATTGACATCCACGTTATGTAAGAAAAAAATATTTTGCTTCCGTTATACTTTCCTGAATGTTCATTTGCTGGCCAATACATGAAAACATAAAATAAAATATAGCAAAAAAAAGTCCTGGAAAGAAGTCGGCTGTGATGATTATTCACGAGATGATAGTTTGTTCAACCATCAGCTTACTTCTATCTAATGGGTACGGTCAACTTAAGACTGGAATCACACATGCAGTTTTGTGGAAGTTCTTTTTTGAGCCAAGGCAAGGAATGGATCTAAAAAAGAAGGAACAGTATAAAGGAAGACTGATATGTCTCCTGTTTTTGGTATTTTGTATTTGGCTAAAAAATTGCATTTTTCATTCCATCTTAAGGAGTGAAATAAAAAACTGCCAGTCCGATCATAAATCTACTTGTTGTTACTACCATTTTTGAGACAGTGTAGAAGAAAGCTGTCCAACACATCACTCATAGAAGTAAATGGCCAGTCATAATGTGTTATCTGCGGTATGCATTCACACGTTTATATTTTTAGTCTGTTTTAGTTACATATATATTTATTACCCAACAGGAGCAGATTCCATCAGAGGGCAACAATCCCTTTCCTACAGACATTGGTGTGCACTCTGAGTTATCATGGTGCATATTAGAAAGAGTTGGCAACTCAGCTCTGCTTCCTCTGTAGATTACAGAATTTTTTTACAAAGGCATTTATTATATGAAAATAAAGGTTTAATTTTCTTACAAAATGGTTGTTACATTATATGATGTAAAACTACAAATAAGAAATCGCTCATAATGTTTGCTGTAGCAGCTATATATGGAAGGAGTACAGTGGCAAAGTCATTTTTCAGCTCTACAAAACCATCAAAATTGGGCTAAATTAATTTTTCTCAATTCTCTTAAAATTCTGCAGCAGAAAAATGATCATTGATGTGTACACATTGGAAAAGTCCATTTCACTGTCCTCAATAATGTTCTGCTATTATTCCCCTCATGTTTTATTACAATTAAAGGTTCAATTTCTAGAAGTAATGAACATGCAGATCAGGCAGAACAACCCCAGCCCCATGCTAACAGATCTATTATAGTTTCGGATGGTTGAGGTTAATTAATAATTTAGTCACAACAAAATATATGGCAGATGCTTCGTCATCAAGAATGAGAATTGTCTGATGGATAAGTTGTTGGGCTAGGGAACAGGACTAGCACCACCCTAGGTTACCACCAGGGTCGGATCGGTGCACCAAAGTATCAGAGGTTCCTCCAGTGGGCCTGGCTCTGACACAATGGACTTCAAAGATTCAGCAGAAAACAACCACATTTGGAGCAGACTTTAGAGCCAGGACTCGCAACTAGGGTCTATATATATTTTTTTTTTAATGGGATGATTCACAAATAATTTTAAATGAGACTTTATTGATGATATGCCCTGTGTGGGCAATGATAACAATAAGGATTATGACGCAAATTTAAAATAGAAGTGCACATGTTCTGTGCATTTGGAGGGTGGGCCCTATTACTCATTTCCCCTAGGGGGGCGTAAGGAACCCCTGTCTGACACTGGTTACCACCATTAAAGGGGTTTTCGACGATCAGACAACTGATGACCTACTGCCATATAGGTCATCAATCTATGATCAGTGTGGGACCCACACTCGGACCCCGCACTGATCAGCTGCTCCAGTTGCCTCCTGGCAATGAACGTCCATGCCAGAAGCAGTTGGCTCCGGTCACAGAATAGCGGCAGAGCTGCAGAGCTACAGCTCTGCAGAACGGCCGCTATGCAGTGGTCAGAGCCATCTGCTTCTGGCTCCAACTACTGCAGCCGGAGCAGCTGATCAAAGTGGGGTTCCGATGTCGGACCCGAAACTAACATATACTGATTACCTAACTGATGGATAGGTCATTCGTTTTCTGATCGTGGAAAACCCCTTTAATGCATCGTGAAGGAAATAGACATTAGTATTCCACTTTCCCTTAAAAGATATATGGGACAATGTTCCCCATGTAGTACACTGTCTTAAACGGAAAATAAGCAGGAGATTTTCTCCCCTAGAAACATTGCCTCCATAATATGGCATCTGATGGTGCAAGCCATAATTGTTTTTTTTCTGTCTAATTGGTATTGAATGCAGCATAAAAAAAAACCTCAATGTAGAAAACAGGAGGCTTATGAAGATACATCTTAGTAAGACAGGCAATGGGCCACATATAATCATGTTAATAATAGGGATATAAAGCATTTACATTACAGGACGTGGCATATGATACTTAACATATACAAAATTGTACTTTTTCAATTTAAGGCATTTTGTGGTCCACGCAAGGGTGGGGGAGGGGCAATCAATTGTTACTTGCATTTACATTTTATATATAGTAAACCGGTGTTGGGTAAAGTGCTCTGAAAGGTATAAGTGGCTAGCTGGATATGTGCATTACGAGTTACAATGGGTTTTGTAGCACAGGTTACAATATTATTATTATTATTACTATTATTATTATTAATATTATTATTATTAATAATAATCCTCTTTGATTACTATATTTAAGTGTTTGTTAGTGGCTATTTTCGGTTTGGCTTAGAAATGGGTTTTTGCTGGTTCTAGAATGGTAATGAGCGCCAGTGACCTATAATGAGGACACTGCTGCAGTCACCAATGTCATCCTCAGAGCGAGAACATTGTAATGCTTTCTGGATTATGAACAATATGAGGGAGATTAACAGCATGCTGGGGGAATAGGAGGAGGAAAAATGCTGCCGGGAATACACAAAATCTTCACACCAGAGACAGGTGTCTGTGCGGTTTGCACTATGCGCTGGGATCTAATGATTTATTCCGCATATGAGAGTAAGGCCTCTTATTCACTTGTGTGCCAGACTACTTTAATAAATATTATACACTCTCAAGTGTTAAAATGCATGAACAATGACTAGTATTTCATTATTCATTGGATTCAATAGACATCTTAGCAGCTGCCCTCTAGTGGGCAACAGAACATCATATGTGGAGCACAACTCCCATATTACACTTTTATTTTAGTGATTGTTCAATTGTTTTCTTTTTGGCCTCAAATGTGAAATTTATTTTCTTGTCTATGTCCTTTTGAAATGTTATATAGACTCTAGGTGAGTACAATGGACGTTCATTTTTAGAAGGATTGTTACTTTCGGTCTACAATGAATACGATTATTTCCCCTGCAAAAATAATAAAATACACAGATTTTCTAGGATCCTAAAAAGCAACCATGGGATTAGAGGGATGTAACTCTGCATACGTAGCTAGGCAGATTAAATGTTCAGGAGTCTGAGATATGATGGTGACGACCAGAAGCATAGCTTGAAGCTCCTGGGACCCAATTCAAAGCCTATAACAGGGCCCCCTTCTATCATGTACCATTTACTATACTGGTGTTTCCACTTGTAGCAGAGGGGCACCCGTATCCACCAAGACTTAGGTGTGATTCCAACTGCTGTATCCACTATATCTATAACCGTGGTGACGACCTGTGCTGACGCTGGTAATATTGGTTATCACCTATCTTTACCGAACACAGATGTAGATGTGAAATGAATGTATAAACATTTCACAGCTTGGTGGAAGAGGATAACCCAATGATTTAAATTCTGTAATTTTCTTAGCATTTAAAGGAGTAATGATTTAGTAATGATTTAGTTTATATTATACAGAAAAAAAAATCTAAGAAAATAATATTCCTGTACATGGGATTATAAAAATCTTTAAATTGTACTTAAAGTACTTATAAAGTATGTCTACCTTTGTAACCAATTTATTGCTCCAATGCATCTATAACAAAATGTGAAAAAAATAAGCTATTTTGTAAATTGTGTTTATTAAAAATCTACCATCATTTTGTGTTTACATACTGCTCCTATGCAAATATCCGTGTCTCCATGGCTACAGACTACAAACAAACCCTGTGTAGTCTGATCCTGCAGTCATTCTTGCTTCCATCTGATCCCTTTTTGTTGTTGTACATTTATTTGTAGTATCCAACCATGGATACACATAATATACACATACAGACTTGCAATGCTCCAGATAAATGAAAAAGACCCTTTACAGTTTAGTTCTCCGCCATCTCCAATCCAGCATTAACGAGTAGGTTACTGCACCACTTAACTGCTCTCTATCGCCGTAAAAGATATCAGTTTCCAATAGTACAATACAACAGCTGTATCACTTTTCTAAATAACAGATGTATTATACTCACAAAACATGTAGGATAAAAAGCATAAAATATATAACCAGGCAAACGCCAACGGTATGCCAGCCCAGCTCGAATTTCGTCCTTATCCGGTTATCCTGGAAAACTAGACAGGCCACAATCTATAGCATTGACATTTGCTTTGTTTTATAATTTATGGATTTTTTTCCTAGATGTTTTGTGAGTATAATAAATGTGTTTCTGAGAAAAACTATACAGCTCTGGTATTGTACCATTGGAGGCCGAATCTCCGTTTTATCTGTTATAGAGATTATGGCGATACGGAGCAGTGAAAGTGTGCAGTTTCCCATAGCAACGATGATTTTTAAAGTGCAACGTACTTCCTAACACTGTATCAGAGATGGTGGAGAACTAAACTGTGAATTGTTTTTAACATTTATCTGGATCCTGATATTTATCTGGAGCAGCGCAAGTCTGTATGTGTATACTGTTTGTATATTAAGAAGCTGATCTACTTCTGAGACTTTGCTGCACTTGAGAGTATATATTTTAAGACCACATTACAGATCTTTCTGCTATTTCTCCAAAGAGACACATATTTTTGCATAAGAACTGTAGACACAATACAGTAGGATAATTTTAATCAAGACTCTGTGTACTCTTTGTTTTAACCCCTTAACAACATCCAACATACTATTAGGGCATGACCACACGTGATGGAATTGCTCTGGAATTCCGCTGCGGACAGTCCGCAGCGGAAATCCGCAGCGTACACTTTTCTCCATAGCCTTCCACAGCTTTTTAGTTGGGTTCGTTTACACGTTACGGAAAATTCTGCTGCGGAGCATAGGCATGAAGTCCGCAGATGTTATGTGTGCTGCGGAGCGTATTGGTATTGGTTTTACTACCATGACATTTCTTCATTCTGGCTGGACCTATGTATTTCTAGGTCTACAGCCAGACTGAGGAAGTCAATGAGGCTCCCGTAATTACGGGAGCGTTGCTCGGCGACGTCAGTAAATAGTCACTGTCCAGGGTGCTGAAAGAGATAAGCGATCGGCAGTAACTGTTTCAGCACTCTGGACAGTGACTTCCGATCACAATATACATCAACCTGTATAAAAAATAAAAGTTCATACTTACCGAGAACTCCCTGCTTCTTCCTCCAGTCCGGCCTCCCAGGATGACGTTTCAGTCCAAGTGACGGCTGCAGCCAATCACAGGCTGCAGCGGTCACATGGACTGCCGCGTCATCCAGGGAGGTCGGGCTGGATGTCAAGAGAAGGACGCGTCACCAAGACAACGGCCGGTAAGTATGAATTTCTTTTTACTTTTACTAGGGAAAGGGCTGTCCCTTCTGTCTATCCTGCACTGATAGAGAGAAGGGAAGCCCTCTTCGCCTCAATACGCAATGGCTAGTCCGCATCAATTTAATGCCCATTTTAGGCAGAGCCGCAACAGAATCTGCAATGCAGATTCTGTGCGACAATGATGCGGACAGTGGCGGAAGAACTCCGCTACGTCTTGGCATGTAGGTTCACACAGCTTATTTTTGGCTTTTTTTCGGGCCGTAAATGGCCGGAAAAAAGGCTGAATAATCGGAAGCAGAACGCACGTGAACACCGCAAAAATAAAAAAAACAATGCCAAAATGGCTATTGTTTTGTCACCACCCCTCCCAAAACATAGAATATCTATATATCATGTTTTTGGTCACTTTGCTTGCCAAAAAATGGAAAAAAAAAAGTGATAAAAAAAATTGCATGTACTAAAAAATGGTACGAATGAAAACTACAGATTGTCCCGCAACGAATAAGCCCTCACACAGCTCCGGTGGAGAAAAAATAAAGAAGTTCTGGCTCTCAGAATATGGCGATGCAAAATGTGCAGAGTGTTCCAAAAGCGGATAAGATTGGGCACCATTTATCAGTGCGACACCGGACACACATCTGCAGAATATTATTTATTTACCCCATTATTATACCCTCATATTATGCCCTGATGTACCCCACACAGATTACATATGCCCCCACATTATAAACTGAAATACCAACAAAACCCCAAACAGAACAACTACCAAGTAAAATCTGCGCTCCAAAAGTCAAATGGTGCTCCCTCACTTCTGAGCCCTACAGCGTACCCAAACAGCAGTTTATGTCCACATATAATGGATTCCCATACCCAGGAGAACCCACTCAACAGTTTATGAGATATTTGTCTTCAGTGGCACGAAATGGCATATCAATGGAAAATTGCAATTTTCACATTGCGCCATCCGCTGCACATTAATTTATAATAAATAAACCTGTGGGGTCAAAATGCTCACTACACCCCTTAACCCCTTCCCGACATTTGACATATCCATACATCATAGCCTGGTAGGGGAAGTATGGAACGGGCTCACGGAGTGAACCCGCTCCATACGATGCGGGTGTCGGCTGTTAAGTATGTATGTTACAGCCGACATTTCACTGTAACGAGCGGGATCACGCTCGAGCGCGATCCAGCTCCTTTAACCTGTTAAGTGCCGCGGTCAATAGCGACTGCGCATTTAAAACGTTAGAAAGAGGGAGAGACCCCCTCTAGCAGGTCATCGCGCCCCCCGCAATGCAATAGCGGGGTGGCAATGATTGCTATGGATGTCTGGGGGACCCCAGGTCCACCATCTTTGTGCTCCTACTAAGCCCTGGGGGTTTCTAATATATGAGGCCCTCAAAGCCGTTTCAGAAGTGAACTAGTCTCCAAAAAAATAGCCTTTTCAAATTTTCTTGAAAATGTGAGAAATTGCTGCTTATGTTCTAAGCCTTGTAACGTCCTAGAAAAATAAAAGAATGTTTAAAAAATGATGCCAACATAAAGTAGACATATGTGAAATGTTAACGAGTCACTATTTTGTGTGGTATTGCTATCTGTTTTACAAGCAGATACATTTAAATGTATAAAAATGCAAATTTTTGTACATTTTGTCAAAATTTTGGTGTTTTTCACAAATAAACACTGAATGTATCGACCAAATTTTATCACTAACTTAAAATACAATTTGTCATGAGAAAACAATCTCAGAATCACTTAAAAAAATAAAAGCATTACAAAGTTATTACCACATAAATTGACAGATTTGAAAAAAATGTCCCGGTCCATTAGGCGAAAACAGGCTGTATCTTTAAGGGGTTAAATGCACTGTTTTAAAACAATAACGGAAAAAAAGCATATATCTACACATGTGGCACGCTGTTTGTGGCACGGAGCAATCACATTGTGACCTCCAGTTGGCTATCCACTGGGACCAATTGCTATTCAGGCTATAATATAAGCTAGCGGCAGTAATAAGACACCATGGAAGGATATTCTGAAGTAGGAGAAGTTTCAGGTTTGAATACAGGTCTGAGTAAAACCTGTGAATACCGGTTCCATGAAACCATGCCCCTTGACCACTGGTCAAACATCAGTATATCTTTGACTTTGCCAGCTACACATTCTGAGACCATGTGTGCAACCATTTACCGCACAGGGCAGATGTGCGGTATAGACGTCTACTGTAACACGGACATCTAATCAGGAAGTAGGCAGAATACATTAAATGTACATTAAGTTTCAGGCAATAGTCATGTGGGGTAAGGAGGGTGGGTAATATTTTTTTATTTATTTCAGTCTACACTTTGGTTATGCCACTTGCTGATATTCATGCAAGTTTATTCTGAATATGGAGAAATGTACCCGAGGTTACAATTATTTCATAAATTGAAAGTTCCATATCAGTAGCTACAGACATATACAGCATTAAAGCTTTGAGGCTGCATACAATAAGTTGTATATTCTTTAAATTATAGGTGGTGAATAATAGGAGTCAAAAATATGCACTTAAGATTCAGTGGTCAGAGCTGCTCAGCAGTAATAAATATTGACCGTTCTTATTTTTTTTTGTGAATTGTAACACACAATGCCGAAGCACACAGATTGTCTCAATGTGAAAAATGATCATTCTGCTTTTCGTAGAAAGAAAAAGTATTTAATTCATTTCAGTCAGTGCATTTTAAAAATGTACCGTCTCCGTGGATCATATTTTATTTGCATAAGCCTGTTGGTAATCAACTTAAAATATTCATAATTCATTTTCAGTTCTATTTTTTTTAATTATGTAAAGTGCTAAGCTGAACTTGAGTAGGTTATCATGTCTAGAATTGACTAGTGACTTGTGACAAGCAGCTGATGTCATGTAAATGAACTACTCTAATACAATCAGGTATTACAGCAACATAACGTCTGATAATCTAGCATCATCTTACGGACCCTTAGTATGTGTGCTCTTCCAATATATTAGCTTATATATATATGTATACACGTATAGTCATTTGAGTAGACGTGCGTCTGACATCATAACTACTTCCCACCACGTTGCAGAGACTTGTGGAAATGGATCTTTGTGTCCATTGAATATAAAACGCCACTTGCCTTTTGGTTTGCTGTACTACTTTATATATATCTATAGTGAATGTATAAATTCATTATATTAATCTCTATATGTGTATAATATGTACATAAATATATGTACCAGAGTCATAGCTAGGTATTTCCTGCTCCATCCCTGTATCTAAATACCATAGCCAAGGCAGAAGGGCATGTTGGGGTTTCCCCGGGCATCTAGCCTTAGGGATACATGTCTCATGAACCCTCTCCTAGCTATACCCCTGATATGTACTGTTGTTCAGTGCTATCTGCCAAAGGATAAGTCTTCAAAAATAGAAGACTTTTCTCTACAGTTACAAGTGTTCACCAGTATTCGACTATCTCAAAATCTTATAAAAGTTGTAACAATTGATCTTCACATATTGCCCTCCAAAAGTGTGACAAAACAAGATTGAGGTGCAGAGCTGGCAAGCAGAGCAGTCAGTGGTTAATGTCAAGCAGCTAATCTCAAGATCTAAGGTAGTAAGTGCTGTAAAGCCATCACAAATGAAACAGAGATATAAACAGTATACCAGATAGCACGCTAAAGCATCAGTGAGTAGAGATGTACACCATGAAGACAAAACTAAGCAGAGGATTGACTATAAAAACTGCCACACAAAATGTTCTTCTTGATACAAACTGTAAAATTGTGCATTTAAAAGTTAGCAGGCTTTAGAGCTGAAATCTCCCAGAATTTCTTGCTTATTCATTGGGACATATTTACCATTCACATTAAGCCAGGATTCTGTTGTACATGCTGTGCGCCACATTTATTAACTGTATTAGACACTCGGAAAGGGGGCATGACTTAAATACGATAGCATGCACAAGAATTTCGTAAAAATTTTGTAGGAAAAACCGGCATAAGCTAAGCCAACTAGTAGGTGGTATAAGGAAGGGAAAAATGTCGAGGTTGTTTAGAAAGATGAGCCAAATGTATCATACAGCACGCACCACTTTGACAAACTTAGCTCATTTTCTGACTGCCTTGTCTAAGTTTATGCTCTCTAAAACTTAGACATTATTAGTAAACCATCCCAGATGTCGGCTCAGAGTGTGTTCTGGTAAGTTTCAGTCTCAGAAGTGTTATCTATCTAACAAACACACACAAAAAACAACAAGAAAATCTAAGACCGTGTTCACACACTGATGTTTCTGTCAGGATTTGGGTGTGAATTCCAGATACCCATTCATATAGTTACATAGTTAGTACGGTTGAAAAAAGACACATGTCCATCAAGTTCAACCAAGGGATGGGAAAAGGAAAGGGGAAAATTTCTACACATTGACATAGGAGCTGATGTTTTTTCGTTCTAGGAAATTATCGAAGCATTTTTTAAGGCCATCTACTGTCCCTGCTGTGACCAGCTCCTGCGGTGACTATTCAAGAAAATACTGTTGAAAAATAATGAACATGCAAAAGGTCTTAAAATCCACAGCATGTTTATTATTGCAGCGGATTCTGTGCAGAAAAGCCATATATTAGCTCCATTAAGCCAATGGGCTAAGCCGTGGCAGATATCTGTGTTTCCACTGCTGATTTCTGTTGTGGATTATGTAAAAAAATCCATGATAGAATTTTGTTTGGCAAATATGTGGTGTGTGTGAACATGGCCTAATGTTCTCCTTGCATTATAGGAATTTATTTATGATCTAATTTATTAAAGGGGGGTCTCTGTTTTAAACTACCTTTCGGAATCTGGCAGTAAATGTTCACTTTCCCTGCAGTGCCACCACAGGGGAAATTAAGCATTACACAGTGTCTATTCAAATCAATGGGTTGTCTGTGTATTGCAGGACAGGACAGGTTCTCAAGATTGAGAGATGCTCTTTGTAGCTGCTCTCCACTATGGCCAAGAGATGAGGATCCTGAGCAGGGTCCTCTATTAATGCTCAGTTCCCATTTTGTTTTTCAGTCACATTGAGGGTATACGGTGGGACTGTTTCCTGATGTATACTCCGACATGCCCATAGCCCCCTATGCACCCAGAGTATGGCAAAAAAGTGTCCTTTAGGCTGGGCCGCTTTGCATTGACATACTTTCTTTTACTGTATAGTAAAGCGCTTTTCTCTGCAGTGGGACAGCGCGCAGTATGTTTTTTTTTACAATGGGAGTCAATGGGCAACGTATGCCACTGTATGCCTAATACTCCTGACGTATACCTTCAATATGCCTAAAAAACAAAGTGAACTAAGCCTTACTGAGAATTACCTAATAGGGTTTTCTAAATTCAACAACTTCTTTAGGATTTTTCTCTCGACAAACTTGTTGAGTATCCAATGACCGACAGAACTGTGAATGTGAACTTTACCAGCTCTCCTTGGAGAGACCAGTATATTGTGGAGTTTTTTTTATATTAAAAAATTGGAATGAAAATTTTTATTTATTAAAAATTATTAAATAGTGTTACATGTTTTAAAAAAGGCTTAGATAATTTACTAGAACAAAAAAATATTAGCTCCTATGTGTAGAAATTTTTTACTTCCCCTTTCCCATCCCTCGGTTGTCTTTTTCAACCGTACAAACTATGTAACTATGTAATTATGTATGTTATATAACCAGCATTATTTACACAGATAGTAATGATCTATGTAATAAAGCAGATTTTTGTGCAAAAATTGTTCAGTGTATACATGTGTTTCAGGGTGTACAATAAAACTGCTACAAAGTAAAAGGGCCAGTTCACACAGAGATTTTGAACACTTTTTGTGACGCGTACATCGCGTCAGAAAATGCATAAAAAAACGGCTGAAAATGCCTCCCATTGATTTAAATGGGAGGCAGAGGCGTTTTATTCCCGTGAGCAGGAAAACCATCTTGCAGGAAAAAGAAGCGATATGCCCTATCTTTGGGCGTTTACGTCTGTGTTCTCCCGTTTACATCAATGGGAGGCCGAAAAAGTGTATTTCACAGCGTTTTTTGCCCGCGGCGCTCTATGGCCGCGGTTGGAAAACGCTGCGAAAATCGGTGTGCAGGCAGCCCAAAATCTGCTTCAAAATCCCAATCGGAATTTTGAGGCAGATTTTCCGCCTGCAAAAAACTCCATGTCAACCCAGCCTAACAGTTTATCCAGCACCTCGTTCATATAAAACATTTTCCGTATTACAAAGTCCTTAAAAACATTTTGCATTGTTGAAGCCTGATCTCAGATGCTTATACGTTTCGAATATACCTGTTTTTAGTCATAGCATGTAAATAAAACTGCTACATTTCGTTTCTAAAATCTCATGACCTAACTTTTCCTTGATCAGTTATATCCTAGGCTGCCCGTTATATAGATCCTTTCTTTGTTCTTTATTAATTGCTAGGTAGACTTAAAGAGGTTGTCAAAGAGTGAAAAAAAAGGTATTGTTTTCCAGAAACAGCACCGTTCCATAGGTCGCATCTGGTGTTGCACTTTATCTCCATTCAAGTGAGTGGGACTGAGCAATACCAGGCACAGCCACTATTTACTGCGCTTGGTGGGAGTCTCTTCAGTCAGCTGATTGGCAGGGGTGCTGGGAGTCGAGTCTCCACCCATATGATATTGATAGCCTATCCCAAGGAGAGGCCATCAATATTATAATTCCTGTAAACCCCTGTTAAAGAAAGGGGTGGAAAACTCTTCTGTTAACAGAAAAATAAGCCCCATGAGAACCAATATTGCTGACAGATGTCAGACAAATATTATGTGTGGCACACTGTGTATGTTCTGGGTACTGTAGGTGGGGTTCCCACCCCATCAATATTGTGAACATAAACTGGAGCACTCCGTTATGTTATGCAGATAAGGTTTACTTGGAAGAGGGCAAAAATAAGGTTTGTAACATTTCGGATTAAACACATGGCCTTTATCAAACTCTATTGTCACTGGATAAGTATGTGAAGTTGGAAGAAAATGGCGCTGTAGTAAGGGTACAGTAAAGGTGTAATAAGGTAGGGTTCCCAACATCACATAACCCTCCTATCCGGTGGAAATAGAGTTTGATAAAGACTGTGTGTTTAGGCTGAAACATAACATACCTTCATTTTTCCCTTTTCCAGTTGTCAGACAATTGACTGGATGTTAGACAGCTTCTTGATATCATGAGAAAAGCCAGAAAAGTTACTTGATCATAGATTAAGACTGGACAAAGTTACTGAGCACACAGATTCAGAATTTCAGTCAAGTTTAAATTTTTTGAGGCAAAACAAAACAACTTACATGGACATGGAAAATGAGAAAACATGATAAACAAATGAATACGTGTATATACACAAATACGCTGTCCCTAAAACCAATTTAAGAGACGGAAAATATATTGCTGCTCAAATCACAAACATTTATTGATCAGCGGGTAATTTGTAATGTCTAAAGAGTGATGGACGGCGCTTTAATTCGACGAGAAGATCAGCATTTGATAGATCACTGGTCATTTACATAAACATGGTGTCATGAATACTGGCACATTTGAAAACATTGTGAAAGAAGAAGAATTGGAAAATATTGTATAAGTGATATCAACTCAAAGAAAAGATCAGGATCATTTAAGTTTTACCAGTAAATCTTTTTCTTGATGAACGTATTATTTTCTAAAATATACCCTTGTATTTATATAAGTTAGAAATAAGAGAAAGAGCGGCACAAATGATTATTCAGGTGTTGGAATTAGCCAACAAAGTACAATGTGGATTGGACATGTCCTCTAAAGAAATGAATTGCTGCTTCAAAAAGGGGATATTGACTGGACTGATTATTTGTGCTTGAACAAAACTTTTTATGACTGAAACTGGTGCATCAACAAATATGGTGGTGGAAACATGCACCATATTCATCAGCATGTTGTCCAAATAACGTAGCTCAGGCAGCTGGCAACACGTCTAACTGACCACAACATTATATCTTGTTTAACTAAGACAACCCCTTTCTGTATTCCATGTACATATGTGTGTATGTATATATATATATATATATATATATGTATATATATATATATATATATATATATATATGGACATGACAGAGGGGGGGTCTCATTTGCGAGCCCCTCTATAAATAAGAGGAGGAAGACACTGAGAATAAGGTGAGCCCAGCTACTACATATATTATGTGGATGGTCATTCATCAGAATAACTATTATGTAATGCTACATTTCCCTGCAGTGTCTACGGTAGGTAAAATGTATGGCAGGCTGAATACAACTGATCATCTGGGTTTTCAGAAACCGGACCTGTGCCGATCAGCTGCTTGCTGGGCTGGTTTAATTTAAAGAAGAGGTTGTTTTGGCGAGACAACCCCTCAAACCATATTCTGCCAGTTATTTCCAACAAAAAATGGCATATATGCAACTACAGGCTAGGCCAACTATACAGACTTCCCACCAATACATGTACTAGGATTTGCTATCACTACCGGATTGGTAAAGTTCAGGCTGTCCCTCCCTTCCATAAATAAAAATCAAACAATAGAAAATGATAGACTGTTTTCGTCATTCCGTTTGGCCCACTCTTTGCCCCTGAAAGTGCTGCCAACATGTGCAGTCTATGTAGGTGACGCTATGGCTAGTGTTTCTATTCAATGGTATTAAATTATTCTGGCTGCTGCTGCATTATTCACGAGGATCCTTTGTCCCATGGTAGAGGGGCAGCAGTAAGAAAAAAAAAAAAAAAGAACAAGTGGTCTAGTTACACTTGTGGCTTTAAAAAAAAAAAAAAAAGAACCTTGTTGGGAAAGCTTTGAGATTTTTTTTTTGCATGGAGTTTATTAAATGGCGTCAATGGGAAAAAACATGGGCAATCAATAAACAAAAGCATGGTAGCTAGTCATGCAGCAGTTTGAAAAAAATAAAAACAACTGCACAGTTTCGAGCTGCACATTATAAATTGGATTTTTAAAATTCCATTCACTAGAGTGTAACATCTATCGTCTGCAATAAATTACCATATAAGCCGAAATATAGACAAAATGGTACATGTCAATTACCCTTAAGGAGTCTAGTTGACTTTCCGATGGATAATTATAATAGGAAACATTAATCAAAGGAGGACATTTCACAGTATTATTCCATTATATTGAAGTTGTGTGCATGATAGATAGATGATAGATAGATAGATAGATAGATAGATAGATAGATAGATAGATAGATAGATAGACAGACAGACAGACAGACAGACAGACAGACAGACAGACAGACAGATAGATAGATAGATAGATAGATAGATAGATAGATAGATAGATAGATAGATAGATAGATAGATAGATAGATGAACAGTAACGCAGGACAACTTCTAGCATCAAACATCAAAGTGTAATTTTTACAGTTTCTAGTTCCACCTAGAGGACACTGCATTTTTCCATTGTACAAATATCTAAATAGCTGAATAAATAAAAAAAAACACTAACACTAAGCCGAAAGCCATCTGTCTGAAGCTGTTGACATCAATATGTATGTATATTTTGTGAAATACTATTTCAGAGATACAATTTGCTGTGACCTTACGTGACCCGCCACCACCCTGGACCCGGCTTTTTATTAACCTGCAGCACCATATATAGACTCAATACAAGCAGCTGCTCGGTTTGCGATTATTAGAAGTTGACGGATATGGCTATAATTGCTTTTGTATTGGCATATATGATATCTATAGCTTAATCCCCACATATGAAACCACTGCCTGGTATGTATTGTTGTCATTTTATCACTAGACGTGTCATGGTCACTCCTTGCTTATATCATCGGGAATGTTTCGGGGTTCCACTTGTAACCTAGTCCAAGTAGTCTTTTTACATTAAATTCTAAATGTTCTGCACAGCTCATTGTCAATGGTTAGGAGAGTATTTATTTTTTTTTTTGCTTTTAAGCAGTCAGCAGCTTCATTCAGAATTTTAGAGATCATAGTTGAAGCCGTAGTTGACAGGTTTGTAAGTGTAAAAATATTGCACCCTAAAGAAAAAAGTTCTCGCAGAAAATACATTTAGTCAGAACTGAGAATAAGTATTTAGCTAGGTGCATCAACCTCACTATGCAGTGGCTTTCTAATCAGCTATATACCCTATGTATATATAGTTACATAGTCAGTACGGTTGAAAATAGACATGTCCATAAAAGTCCTGACCCAATCTGCCCTAAAAAGGAAAAATGTCCCTCCTGATCCCAAGTGGCGATCAGACTGGATCAACATTTAAACAAGAATTCTATACAATGACAGAGGCGCTGATTTTTGTTCTAGGAAATGATCTTTGCCTTTTTTAAAGCCATCTACTGTCCCTGCTGTGACCAGCTCCTGCGGGCGGCTATTCCACAGTTCTTAAAGTAAAGAAGGCTTAGTGTGTATGAACTTATGCGTGCCTTTGACACCATGTTTGAGTGTACAGTTGAGGTATACTTCCCTCCCTAAGAAAAAATTGTATACTCAATCATATGCAAAAAATGTATGCAACTCTAAGGTATATAAATCCAAATATCTGTGGTAAACTTTCATTGAATAAAAGCATACTGTAGCGTAAGCCTTATTTATTTATTTTGCTGCATAAAATAGTGTAGTGGCCTCTGTCATTCTAAATAAAGCAGCTCAGTGAGACAATCCCTTGTAAAATTCTTAGTTATTCTTGCTTCAGTACACCTTATCCCCCGTGGGTTTGGGTGCCGGGAACTTGATGGACTATATTGAATAACATACATACTCTATATGACCTGTGAATTAGAAACAGCTAACATGAATTCATCACAGATAATATACGACATGATGCATTATTTTAAAGGGGTTATGTGGGGACTAAAAATTATTAGCAGTGTACTCAGTGCAGTATGTGAGTGCACTTCTAATATTCATTCCGGTCCCCCGTCGTGCAGATTATGAGATTATAATAGATTTTTACAGCGTTGGCGGGGGACCGCAAGTCGAGTGGCACAGTCTAACTTCATGACGACATGTTACCGGCCCCACTGTATGCTATGTAATCACTTTAGAAGTAGTAAAAATCTATTAAAATCTCATAATCTGCACGACGGGGGACCGTAATGTATATTAGCTGTGCACTCACATACTGCACTGAGTACACTGCTAATAATTTTCGGTCCCCACATAACCCCTTTTACACCACTATTACCCATGATAATAATTATGGAGGCTGAGATTACTAGGGATCCACTTCTTAAAGGGTTATAAATGCAAGACTCACCCACGACACATCTTCTATAATGTCATATTCAGCTCATAAAGCTGATCAGTTCTAGTCTATAGGAGCTACCTTTATTAAGTGAAGATGGGGTTGTATCCAGAATGATGGAAGGGGATGTACAGTGGTTGTCCAAATACATCCGTTTTATTTAGTTTGTCTGGATGGTCAAACTTACGTTGGTATAATGCTGTAATATCATGACATTTGAAACAAGATTATTTAACACTATACTTCCCATACTTTCAGTAGTGCTTAATAACAACGTTCTTGCTAGCAGAGATTATAATCTTTTTATTATGCAGAAGTTTTAGATTTCTTTTCATTTGTCATGATTAAGATTATGAAATTTTACTCACAAAGCAAAAGAGGTTAATATATATTGCTATATTTAAAAAAATCCATGCCCAATATTCATGAAAAATTTTCCATTTCCTACAACATATGCAAAATGATGAAGAAAATAAATGGAATTGATAAGGGGACTGCAAAAAGTCCATCGTAAATGTAACTCTGGGAAAAATATCTCTACAAGAGCCGGATGACAGCCATTAATATTAATGAGCACTGCTGTATAGGGAAGCGCGAGGTATACAGACATCAGTGACAATCTCTTCGAACTCAATGTGTACATGAGATACAAGCTGATGGCTATCAGACACCCTATTCACAGATACACATTTAGGAATGAACATAATCCTAGGGAACACATCTCAGAGTTCAGCAGTATGGGTTATATAATTCTAGAATATATTCATCTCCTCTGTGGTATCATTACCAAATACATATGCATAGCTCAAGACATAACAGTAGGCTATAATGGAGCCCCATTCAGTATATATTTTATATTATGGCTGCACAAGATCTGCAGCTCTCTACATGCTAAACCTCAGGAAAGCTATGAAAATGCAATTTCATATGACTGGGGCACCATTCTAGACAGAGGGTTGCATTTTGATACAACATTTTGTAATCTTAGCCCTTTGCAGTGGCATATGTCCCTAGAGAGAATCTCATGTGAATAGCATGTGTTGCGATGGTCGTGTATCAACTGATTTTAATTCCTCTAGAAAACATGGTCATAAAATAGAGGAGAACTGTAGAAGAGCTGTTACTAGATGCATGCAGCCCCATACATTAATACATACCCTATGTCTATATCTACAGGTTGGAAAACCAAAAGCTTGATATGTCAAAATACATGTACATCTAGCTACACCGCCATGCTCCAGTTTATTCGGAGAATGACAATGTTTTCCAGTCTTCACTAACATGAATAATAAATCATTTGATTTGTTTTTTCTTTTATGGCATAGTATGTACCATTTGTGTGTCTGTCCGTTTGCGGAGTAAATTATGGTTAAACAGTGACTTCTCACTTGACTTATTCTTTGGAAAGTCTTCTCTGCATCATTCCCAGATCCACTGTTTGCTAAGTAGGGACCTGAATATTTTGGCTTCTACATAAATGCCATCGATGGCAGATGACAAGGCTAATGTTGTATAATAATACTGTATATGTCAACTGTACTTTCTGGGTCTGGCTACTGCATATATGTAAAGGATACAATTTTAACCCCTATTGCAGGTATTGAGGACCACAGCGGCAGGGCAGGAGGCACTGTGTGTCCATATATAAGTAATAAGTCCATATATCCACATGGATAGCCTTGCCATTCCATATAGTTGGCGCAAACCTGCACAAAGCAGAACTGGGAGCATGTCTGAAAGTCCTATTATTCTTCTATCCTCAAGGGCTAGAAAGGGACAGAGTAAGTCACTGTCCCAGGTGCTTCTATTCCAGGATGGAGAATGTAGTGGCATGACCGATCACAAGGAGAGGGTCCACCTCTTCTGTATATACATCCCTGTTGTTAAAGTAAATGTCCACCTTAATACCACTCATTTTAAGGTCCAAAACAGTGTGTGGATTAATTTCTCAATATATCTTTATAATAGTTGGAGCTTGTTTTTTCTTATTCAGACCTTTAGTCTACAGCTGCCACTAAAAGCAGATTATGGCATACAGTCTATATTGAACTGAGTAATAAAGCAGTATGCAATAGGCTCTTACAGTCCCTCTAGTGGTGGTTGCAGATAGCCAGAATATATTTTTTAAATCTATGTTTCTGGAGGAGATTTGGAGCAGATATTTAGATAAAAAAGTGAGTGTGCACCCTTGAACACCATTTAAAAGTAAACTTAACCCCTTAGTGACCAGCCCATTTTAGGCCCTAATGACCAAACTATTTTATTCGTTTTTCTATAGTCGCATTCAAAGAGCTATAACTTTTTTATTTTTTCGTCTACATAGCTGTATGAGGACTTGTTTTTTGCGGGATTAGTTGTACTTTTTAATAGCACCATTTTTGGGTACATATAATTTTTTAATTAACTTTTATTAACTTTTTTTGGGGGGATTATAAAAAAAACTGAAATTCCGCCATTATTCTATGCGTTTTTAAATTGACGCCATTCACTGTGCGACGTAAATAACATGTTACCTTTATTCTATGGGTCGGTACGATTACGGCGATACCACATATGTAGAGGTTTTTTATTACGACTTTTGCACAATAAAAACTCTTTTGAACTAAAATTATTTTGGGTGCATGGGACTTATTGATTCATTTTTATTAAGACTTTTTTGGGGGGCAATGGAAAAAAATAGCAATTTTCGCCATTGTTTTTTGCGTTTTTTTTTTACGGTGTTCACCTTGCGGTTTAAATTACATATTAACTTTATTAATGGAGTCATTACGGTCGCGGCGATACCATATATGTGTACTTTTATTATTATTTTACTAAATAAAACCACTTTTTATGGAAAAAAATGGTTTTATTTATTTTTTTACTGTCAATTTTATTATTAATCTTAATTTCACATTTATTATTTATTTCACTAGTCCCACTAGGGGACTTTACTGTGCGATCTTCAGATCGCTGCTGTAATGCTTTGGTATACTTCGTATACCAGAGCATTATTGCCTGTCAGTTTAAATCTGACAGGCAATCTGTTAGGACGTGCCTCCAGCGCGTCCTAACAGGCATATGTCCAGGGCAGACCTGGGGGCATTTATCAAGCCCCCGGCTGCCTTGACACCCCATCGGAGACCCGCGATTGCATTCGCGGGCCGCCCTCTGTAAACAAAGTTAAATGCCGCGGTCGATATTGACGGCGGCATTTAACGGGTTAAACGGCCGCGATCAAAGTAAACTTCGATCGCGGGCGTTGGAGCAGGAGCTCAGCTGTCATCAGACTTAGACTAGGCGAACGTGAAAAGGCGTCAGCCTAGCCTAAGGCCCCTTAGTGACCAACGTAAAAAGGCGTATTGGTGGTCACTAAGGGGTTAAAGCCTTGAAAAGAGACGACTAAGGGGGGACATGATTAACTTATATAAATATATTAATGGCACATACAAAAAATATGGTGAAATCCTGTTCCATGTAAAACCCCCTCAAAAAACAAGGAGGACTCCCTCTGTCTGGAGAAAAAAGGTTCAACCTGCAGAGGCGACAAGCCTTCTTTACTGTGAGAACTGTGAATCTATGGAATAGTCACCGCAGGAGCTGGTCACAGCAGGGACAGTAGATGGCTTTAAAAATGGGTTAGATAATTTCCTAGAACAAAAAATATAAGCTCCTATGTGTAGAAATGTTTCCCTTCCCTTTCCCAATCCTTGGTTGAACTTGATGGACATGTGTCTTTTTTCAACCGTACGAACTATGTAGCTATGTAAAAAGATTATAATCAGAAATCATCTCTTAACTCAGTCGGTAGGTCCAAAAAGGGTAGAAAAACCATTAGCCGAGCAGATACATTTTTTAAACTGCCAGAAATGTAGATAGACTTTTAGTCATCGATGACAAATGGTTTTTATTACTGATCTAACCAAAGCCATTTACATAATCACAGATTTCTTTGTTAGAAATACTTCGCTGGTTTGCTTCTTTTCTCTCGCTTAAAAGAGGCAAAGCTCAAATCCTTTCAAGAAAATTAATCTAGCACCAAGCAGTTATACTTGAAGTAGGTAAAAGGTTTGGAGCTGCAAATCGAAGCTGTTTATATGCAATAACTGTTCTCTGTTCTTGCAGGTCTCTGTTTTAATCACCATTAGTTCTCAAACACCTTGACAAAGGGATATCAGCCCACAACTGAATGCCAATGGATCATTTTGCTTCAGAAGAAAACTAAAGTTCACCTTGGAAAATCTGTACAGTTTGTAAGTGTATTCCTGTATACTGTATGCTATTAAACAAAAAGCCATTTATTTGACGGGTAAAGAGTCTTTAAGAGGGCATGTAACCAAGAAGGTTCTATATAAATTCTAGCATCTGTACCATGTCTAATCTAACAGTATACCTGATATAGATCAACTTTGTAATTTAGTTATTATTAAAATGTAGTTGTTTTATCCTTGAAAATTCTGTGTAAAGTTACTGCAACTAGGTGTCCCCTTCCTGTAATCTGCTGTCCACCCCCTGTTTTCAAGCAAAGTCCGTCCCTGGTTACAAACGGTTTGCGTGGGGGTGTGTCCCTTCACTGCCTGACAAAACAAGTCTATGGAGAGGGGAGAAGGAGCAGTGTGAGAAGGACACAGACAAACGAGTTGTAGAAGGTGGGTTTGTGACACTTCACTGCCTGTCTATACAAGTCTATGGAGAAGGGAGGGGGCAGGAGAACGTATCATAGAGAGAGTAAGTCAGCAAACACATACACTGCATGTAAGTCTATGGAGAGGAGAGGGGGAGCAGGGGGAAGAAGCAAGAGCAGAGTGAGAAACACACAGACGTGCTGGTAAGATTTCTATGTCACCCCAGTGCTGGATTCTCAGCTACACTGCCCATTACTGCTGTATAATATCATTACTGCTGATGATTCTCCTCTTCTCTGTGTGCTGTGTATAGAAGACATGACAGCAGTTAGGCTCCTCCACTAGCTCAGAGGCAACTGAGAATTAGAGATAGCGCTTGTAGAGGGAAAAACTGCTAAATAATTCAGAATACAAGTTATATAATGGCCAGAAATAGTGTTATTGTTAATGTACACATAACAGCTTATTCTGTAAAGTCATCTGAAAAGTTAGGTACGCTTTAATTTCTTCCTGGTCTGATGAATGCAGAGAGCTGAAATAGAAGAAGCAGTATCCAATTTATATATCAGGAACTTGTAGGAAGATATTTTCGAGCAAGTAAAGGCTCTATTACAGGGCCTATTACACGGTCCAATGATTGACAAATGAGCAATAATATGAACGTTTGCTCCCGATCATTGACCTGTGTAATCAAACACTCATGTGTCGGATGATCTGCTCTTTTATGCAGAATTAAAAATCATCTTTGTTGTCAGCACATCTCCCTGTGTAAACAGGGAGATGCGCTGCCGACATGATGAAAATGTATGGGGACGAGCAATTGGAGTAAAGATCGCTAATCCCCATGCATAAGCAGTCATTGCTCCGTGTGAAAGGAGCAAACGAGCGCCGATCAATGAGCTGTCTGGTTGATTGGCGCTCGTTTGCACGGCCCACACCGAGCCATTTAATAGGACTCTGATCATCAAGTAGGCCAGACTTTCAGCTATGTATGGCTATAAAATGTCTGCAGTTACAAAGTGAAGTATAACATTCAGGTGCTCTGCTCATAACAGCTAGGACCTACTGCAGCCATCCCTTTTTCCTTCCTTCGGTGTCTTCACCTCCTTCACACAGCACTGTTAGTGCCAACTTAACATACAAATACATCTGCCTATAGGTATATCAGGCCCAGAGAGGAGTGCTATATGTAGCAAGCCATATACAAACTCCTTGACTGGCCATTCAGCAAAAAACAATGTACCTGCTAGTTCAGCATTACTAGGTCACCCATAAGATGTCCTGCTGTAAAAGTAGTCTGTTCAATTTACCACTTCGCTTTGCCACCTTGAACCCTTTACACATTATATTAGAGACTTAGCAGAAATAAAGTCTCTCCTCGCGTTGTTTACAGCTGCCTGAATTTTATGAATGAAACCAGCAAAGAAGCTGTTAGGATGTGCTGGCAGGCATCACAAAAGCCCAACTGCTTGCTTCAGTGATGAAATATGGTCTGCCACAAACAGTGACTATATTCTGCTGACGTGGGCAAGTGAAAAGAACGCAGCAATGGAGAATTATCCCTGCTACTGACCTGAACGGTTGGTTAAAATGCTCCCATTCAAAATACATAAAAGAAATAACACATATATAAACGGAATTAATAGTAACACAATGCACATAAATTGCTTAAAATGTCTCCAAGGTCCAACTGTACCTTAAGCATGTTTTAAGGAAAGCAAAAAAAAAAACAAAACAGATTTTAATTAAATTATAAAATAAAAATGAATTAAAGAACTTGTGCATTCTTCTGTGCTGACTGAATAAAGGGGCATTCATCTGCTGAGCTCACAGCCCTATTGGGGATTCCTGGGACCATTGAGCTACTTGTCTGTTTGCTGCATGTAGATCAAAAGAACATTGCATATTTATAGCCTCCGACGTAGGCATAATGCAAATTGCTTTGTTGAATAAAGCAAAGAATGGAGAGCGCTCCGGCAAGGGAGTAAGCAAGCCCCAAACACAACCAGCAGTCGCTTCTTTTATTTCAACCACTCATGTACATAAGGCTATGAAAAATATGATTAAACGTCGGTTCCTTTACTGTGACAACTGCTTCCAATTACATGTAATCCTTAAAGGTACTGGAAAACAAAATGTAATTACAGTATGAATGCATACTGTCAGATATGAGTACCTACGCCGGTGAAATGAACTGACCATACACCCAAATTATCAATGCTTTTCATCTAGAGGATATTCTTCTGATCTACATACACTTAATAAAATAAGCCAAAAGCTTTCAGTAAGAATAAAATCTACAGGGAGAAAAGTGCACGCTGAGTTCACAATACTGCAGATCTAAAATAATGTTTGTTAAAACGTAATGATAGAGGTTCCAATATTTCTTTTGAATTGTTCTCTGTGTAGAAAATAAAGTTTAGTAGATGCAAATAATGCACACCAAATTTATCAGTTACACCATTCTGGTATACAAAGGTTGAGTTGGGGTTAGATCAGTTTTTGATCTATCGGTCAGTCGGTCAATGTCGCTAAACCTCCCTAGGCAATGACATCAGTACAATGAAAAACTGCTAACGCTATTCCTAATTATATGGATGCACACTTAATAGAGCATTTAGAGGTTTGAGTCCTAAAGCACTCAATACTACAAGATCCGTCGAGTTGACTTTGCTCCTTTTGAAATCAATAAACAATTTAGGGAGTGGTTAAAGAATTTTGCTTAAGGGGACAGACCGATAGTTAGTGTTAGTGTATTCATTTTGTTATTAGGCGTGGACTGTAAATATCTAAATATGACAGCAGGAGTGCATACATCAAAGCTGAATGTGGCCTGTGGAGTGAGTCTGCTTCATGCTTCGAAAAGGGACCCCATATAAGGAAATGGCAACTCGTACTTCAAAGGGTTAGTCCCGGATTTTAAAAAAGGAACTGCCCCCCCCCCCCCGAAATGCTCCTCTAGTCTATGGGATGTGTCTGGTATTGCAGCTCAGCATCATTCACATGAAAATAGATGACCTGCAATACCGGGCACAGCCCATAGACAAGAGGGGCACTGTTTATAGGTAAAAAATAAATAAAATTAGTCTAAATTCTCCCTTTCATTTATACAAAGGATAAATGCTGAAATGTATAAGATGGTTATGCATATTAGACATTTGATTTTTTTTTTTAATTTTCTTCTTGTGGATATGAAAAGGAAATTTGGAGATAGGCTCAGGTTCTTTGAGACATAAACATTCATCACAATTAAACAAATGGTAAAAAGTGCTTGCTATTATCCTTTACATTAGTGCTTTCCAATCTTTAGGGAACCCCAACAGGTTATGTCTTGAGGATGTGCTTAATGTCGCTTAGGTGATTTAATTTGTTTTACTAATTCAATAATTTGCACGTGTGTTTCGCTGTGGGACATCCTTAGGACATGAGCTGTTCGGGTTCCTGGAGGACAGGTTTAGGAAATACTGTTTTACATTATGAATGTGCCTGCTGATCACCACAGACAATAAATAGCTAATAATAAGATAAATAATCATAGCAAACAATCATCTTACCCGGGAATCAGAGCTATACTGTGCTGTGTCATCGGCAGAAAATATTGTTTGTTATATGACACATTCTACATCTATATGTGAAACAGGTTGTGGGCTCTACTGGGCTTAAATTTAAGCTCGACCTACATCCAATTGTGCTTTTCATTTGTGAAACTTTTAGCCAAGTAAGGAGATCAGATGTACATATGTAAGTATGTCATAGGCAGACAAGAAATGTGTCGTGCCATATAGCATAAAGTTTTATTTTCCTAACTGAGGTCCCATAAGAGAAAGGCAACCCCCCCCCTAATCTTTAGTTGCAACTATTGTTTGTTTCCTATTAATAATAACATATTTAATTTGGCATAATAAAAGTGTAAATCCATCCTACAATTCTAATAAAATTATAATATTTTCAATTACAGAGTTCAGAGATATGCCAGTGTTTCTTTATAGCATTATTATAGCATTTTTCAGTCACTGGCCGACTACTATTACATCAAATTAGCGGTTAAGTATTGGCCCCTCACGCATTTCTCCCCTTGGAGGCCAATGAAAGTCTGCAATTTTGGCAGAAATGAAATGTGGATTTTCACAGAGAGTCGTACAGAAACACAAAGGAGCTGCCTAGAGATTTGAGGGAAGAAATGAAAGAGGCATTTCAGGCCAAAGCCCTATACGCTGAATAATACTTCCTTTCATTTTGGTTCAGTTTTGTTAAGAAATGCTCAGTTTTTTGTGCATGTTGATTTTGGTCTTTGCGGACACCAGATCAGTCTGCACAGATATTTCATGACTACAGCTTTAAAGGGAACCTGTCACCAGCATTTCACCTATTAAACCAGCAATACCTGGTGGTAGTGGGTGAAAAATAATTTCTATATAACCTAGAATTGTCTTCTTAGTCAGCTCTGTAGCTTTAGTATTCAGTGTCTTAGTGTTCCCACACCATATGCTAATTCTTCAAGTCTTTCCGAGTTTACCGCGCCTCCTTACTTTTGATTGACAGCTTCTCGCCTTCCCCTAGCACCCAAAATCCCACGCTTGTAAATTGATATCCTATTCTGGGGTGTGCGCACAATGGGACACCGGATTATTACGATAAAAAGCGCAAAATGTTTGCAGACCGTTATTTACAGTCGGAGGAGGAGTTTAGGAGAGGGGATAATGGTAATGAACTTTTGATAGCAGCGGCCAGCGAGGGATAAGTAAAGTTCAATAGGTGAAATGCTGGTGACAGGTTCCCTTTAACTATGCAGAAATGCAGCCTGAATGCAAGAAAAATGAATTTTGTTATAAATGGTTTATGCCCAAAGTTACAAAATGTTAACATACACACTGAAACCTCTACCTGATATATTGGCAGGTAGATGTGGATCAATGAGGGTAAACTTTGATTTCTCCCTGCCTCCGTCTTTCTTTTGCGCCAGCCTTCCCTTCCCTAATTGTACTTGATTTACATTTATTTTTTTATTTTTTTCTAATCATATTATGTAACTTTATATAATAATTATTAATCTCTTGTTTGGTATTGTTGTGGTTCCTCGTCCAGGCCGCCTATGGTCAGGGAAAACGGAGCCCATCAGAACTGGTTCAATATGGCAGAATACAATGCACCCTTGTATTTGGGATTCAAGTTATTTCTTTAATCAGAGGTATAACTTAAAGGGTTCTACACCTACCATGTTCTATTTATATTACTAGTGTCTTCCTGTGAGGCAGAGAGGCCCCGCTACGACACCAGTGCCACAGTGTTACTGTTACATCTGCATTCCCTATAGCTACCTCCCTGCTGTTAATATGCTTAACCACTGGATGTTACTTGTAGCTTAGTTAACCAGTGTTAAGTGGGCAACAACAAAGATGTGTTAGTTAGAGATGTGATCGTTCAGATTTAAAGAATGAATAAGGAAGATTCTGGCCCCGAGGATCGTGGGAGAAAATATTCGGCAGTTCAGCTGAAGTTTGTCTACATTTCACAAACTTAGTCAAATCCGTCATGTGGTTTGTCGAATGCTCCTTGACAGCAGACTTTGCCTCTTTGACATCTACCCATGACAAATTAAATGAGAAAGTGTCTCGTTCTGACAAGGATAGTAATGAAGAGGGAATTTATTCTGTATCTGATATTTACGCAGCTTCTGGGTGTTCTCAAACTATTGAATGAAAAGGCTGCAAATCATGTTTGCAAATCTCAAACATGGATGGAAAACTGTATCAGAAGAGTAAAAAAAAAGACAGTGGAAAAATTGACAACCAAAAAAACTGTGAAAAGCTACATCGAATTTTGATAAATTGCAATAATATAAAAGAATTGCCTCATGAAGACAACCTTTCTACATATGTTCTATAAAACATACGAACATCATATAGGAGATCCTGGACTCAACAACCTCCTTTTATAGGGCTTTTGATCTGGTTTCATTACATGACTGGAAATTGCCATGTCTATAAACTCTACTGTCACGTTTAGAGCTATATAATTGGGGGGCCATTTATGGCCTGACCTTAGGGTAGCCTATCAATGTGTAATCGCAGTGGTCCAACCCCAGGACCATGACTTGTCATTGTTTATCCAAGCACAGGGGTTCATCCATAAAAGTTCCTGGTCCGGGAACTTTGTTTTATGCATTGTACCTTAGAGGGTGCTGACTGCCTCCATTTTGGTGGTGCATTCTTCCCACCTATCCAAGGCTGTCTTTTTAATTAGTGTAGAATACAGCTGGTTTCTACTTCTCCTGAATACATTGTAGGCATAGGCCCGAAAGGGGGAGGTAAATCTCCTGTTGTACAGGTCTAGTGTCTAGTGTAAGGTCCCATCTGTATGAGGTCGCCTTGTCAAGGTAGGCGATCCCACAGAATTTAATCAAAATGTGCGCTAAGAACCTCAAATGTTTAAGTATAGTAAATATAGGAGTAATGCAAGTTAAAATAATAAATTAATTAAATGTTTGCATGTATCTTAGGCTGTGTTCACATCAGAATTGTCTTTCCGTTGAGGGGTTCCATCTGTGGTTTCCATTGGGGGAACCCCTCAATGGAAAGGCAAACGTAAACCTTAGCTTCCATTTGCATCACCATTGATCTCAAAACGGCCAGTAAAAAAACGCCTCATAAAAAGAAGTGCATGCTACTTCTTGAACCGTTTTTCATTGTCTCAATAGAAAAACAGCTCCAAAAATGGCCGTTTACAAATGCATCAAAAGATGCTTAAAAAACGTCTGAAAACCAGAGGCTGTTTTCCCTTGAAAGCTGCTCCGTATGTTACAGCCGTTTTTAGTATTTCGTGTGAACATACCCTAAGACTGCAAGAAGCCTTTTAAAAAAAATAATAATAATTAGGAATTTATGCTATTCGATAATATAATCTTTAAATGGGTTCCAAAATTGGAGCTTTGATTTAACATAAATTCTAAAGGGGTTGTCTGCTTTGGACATTCCTAATCCCTACTTTATAGGAGAGTCCCTTGCCAATGAACTGTAATCTGTAGCGAAACATGGAAGTAATTGTTCAACTTCCCTGCAGCGCCACCACAGGGGAAAGTAGGTATTACACAGAGCACATTCTATTCAATGGATTATCTGTGTAATGCCGGACAGGTCAGGTCCTCCAGAAAGAGTGATGTTCTTTGTAATCACTCTCCACTCTGGACAAAATGTAAGGATACTGAACAGGGGGCCCTCCTTTATTAAGCCAGAATGGTCTAATAGAACATATGAAAAATGGGTTTATAAAACTAGATACTTCCCTTTAAATTATTTTTTTTCAAAAAGTGTCTGAAAGAATATCATGAGTATAAAATTAAGTAAATAAGCCCAAACCAGCTGTGTGCAAATATGACTATAATGTCTGTGCGGTACAGTTCTGGATTTATGGTTGGACACTGTATAGATCTGGATGCATGGTTTATAGTTATCTGCCATACGTTGAAGTGAGGTATGAAAAAAAATTCAGTTTTTAGAAAGAAGTTGCTGTGTGTAAAGCGATCACGCCCATATACTAAGAGAAACACACGTTGCAGTCATATATAAATAACTATACATTTATCATTTATATTAGTCGGCATTATAAGTACACCCCTTGATGTATTCTGCGATCAAACCATGAAAGTGTACCATGAGGCAGTCAGGGTTATCTCCATTCTAAAAGAGTAGTTTGATCACCTGTTCCTTCATCTGCTGTAATGGCAAGGGACTTTATTTCATCTTCAATACCTGCTGAGTCCAAATGAGAGTAGTCCCTCAGCAGTTGTTCTCCTTAGGGTTTGGCCTCCAACACTTCAAGACCTCTTGACAGCGTCACCATCTGCTAAGGGTATAGAGCCTTACCGGCTGCTTTCATGTCGGTGGAGTAGTTTACAATAAAGAATAGTATGTGACACTAAGTTCCTATTCCTAATATTTAAATGCACACATTTAGTCACAATCATTTAAGATTTTTAACCGCTACCAAGAAAGTACCATAGATTGCAGAAATTATAGTTATAGAATTAAACAAGAAAACTTACTCGATTGTTCTTAAAGCAAGTTATTTTCATGAAATCGATGGCTTCTCACTTTAAACCTTAACTGGGTTAAAGGCTTCACGCCAAAGAAAAATGGACATAGTAGACGAAGCGATTCTTATCTGCCATCAATTTCTACGTGACCATTTTGTCAAATTCCAGGCTTGTCACAATGTGTCAGCTAGAACGAGGGAGCCTGCACTTGTACCTGCACTGATGCAGAAACAGAATGTCTTTTGGAAGAAACAACAAGCTATTTAGTCTAAAGAAATTGTTTACATTATGTGTTCAATGTGAATAGATTAGGAAGACCCATTTAAATGGTTTATTGGTTTCCCAGCCAAATAGGGGAGATTTATTGCTACTAGCCACAGTTAGCTGCGGGATGTTTATCTTCAATTTCTAAATGCTTCTCTATAGGAAAAAATAAATGTAGTACTAAAATAAAAACAATGTGACTATGGATAATGTTTCATCAAAAGCTAAAAGTATACACAACTAACTGCCAAAATAACTGCCATTCTTCTAGTAAGATAAGCACAAAGTTTATTCATTTAGTTACTAACGTTCTGAGATAGGGAAAGAGTCACCATGTCAGGCTTAAACTAGGGTATATGTATAATCTGCAAAAAAAAAAAGTTCAACTACTAGGGGCAATTGTGCCCATCAAATGGATTCCTGAAGGGGCAATCAGAGGACCAGAGGATACTAGTCCTGTCCTGATTTATTAGAAACAGAACTTGGCCAATTTCTTAGGAGTCAGAGCTGTAAGGAAGTGTATCTGTTAACCTAACTCAGCTCAGTGAAATGGCTTAGAGAGGAGTGGGACACATGTGGGGATAATTTAATGGGCCCCTGGAAAAGCATTTTGAGAGTTTATTTAGTGAGTACAACTGTAGCCTTTAGTTAAGAGATACTAAGTCTGTTTACAAATGTAAATAAGTGTAATGGTCCCTATCCTGGTAATCCGTTCCACCTAAAATGTATCAAGGTAATTAAAAGCAGCAGACCAAGCTCTTGTGGCTCCCTCTATACAGTAGAATGTTTACATATGTAGCACTGCAGTCACTATGAAGCACATATCAAGACATGCAGCTAGCCCTAATATTGATCCTCTTGAAACTCCAAAAATAATTTTGACAAATGAAATGAGAAATGTAGCAACTTTGGTTGCATTTGCTCGACTGTTTAAGTAAATGTTTCCCAAAAAAAAAAATGAAAAACCTAGATGACTGTGTTATACAGTAGTGTATCATCACATACAACCTCTTTAATATTGGAGCTACTGCGGCAATCATCTGATCGCTGCAGGTCCGAGACCCTCGTTTATAATTTGAAATGTAGTATTACATAGGTCATTCAGATGACTGGCCTTCTATGTAATACATGGACAGCCCCAGTCCACAGGATGACAGCTGCTGTTATTAGGTCTTTGTGCTGGCTCATATAAGGGGTTTCAAGCGATGGGTGTTTTGAAGCAGCCTATTAATATCACGCTTTGAACTGGTGGCTTTTTTGCTTCAGAAATAAGAAACGGATTAAGGAAAACCAGTAATGTTAACTTGAAAAATAGTCCTTTGTGTCTAAGGTTCAGGACATTGCGGAATTTGTAGTGGATTTCACCTCTCTCAAGTGGGTAAAGTCCCTGGTAATTTGCAGCACATACACCCAACTCTTCTGGATTAGAGCACGTTGTAGACGTTATAATCCACCGCACGCTCTTAATTCCATGTGGATTTATTTCACAGAATAGCGTTTTCTAAACCCCCACTCAAATGCATTGTACTGCACAATATTCTTGTAACAAATACTTGGTGTGAGAGTTTCACTTATTTACCAAGAAAAGAAAATTGCTAGATGATTGTCATGCCATCATTTGCCCTAACCACATGATCTACAGTAGTACACAAAACCATGTGGACCATTCAGTGGCTGATCATCATTATGGCGATTCGGGTGGCCGCCCGGGGGCCCAAGGCTCCCAGGGGGCCCATGGCCACCCAAAACGCACATGACCACATGGGCCCCCTCATGGGCCTGCTGAAGGCGCTGGTTCAGCGTTGAAATGCGTAGTCTTTTAAAAAAATATATATATTTTTGTATTTCAAAACACTGGAACTGCTTCTACCTTTATTACCAGTAGCGCCGTTTATGGTCCACCAATTTTTTCTTCCTGAAAATACTTTACAGCGGTAACCAACTCCAGTTACCAGATGGGACCTGGCTGCAGCAGTCTAATGATACCTATTTCATTATAAGTGTACAACAGCGCTGTGCTAACACAAAGCCAAGAGTTGAGCTCAATTGACTTTCCTCTGTTTTATTCCATTACTTTTGGTGGTGTGTGGCGCTATCTACAGGGGGCACTGTGTATGTGGTGCTTTACTTTGCAGTGTGTGACACAATTATATTCAGGGGCACAGTGTTTGGTACTATTTTATTTAGGGGCGCAGTGCATGGTAGTATTATTTTTTAGGGGCATAGTGTGTGGCACCATGATCATTTTATCTTCGTTTATAGGTGTGAAAAAGTTGGAAAAGTGAAGAGCCGAAGACATCTATCTTACAAATTCTGCAGAAATGAGTCACGGCTGTGAGAATTTGTCCTAAAGTCTGGACCGGATGAAGAAGAAAAGAGAATAAAACCTACAAGAATCTGAGAAGTCGTCACCTGTGAGACACTAGATTTATAGAGAATCTGTCAACTCTCCTGACATTTTTATTATAGGAAAACCTTGTATTTCATTAAAAGTCTTTGTGCAGTCCAGGACTGTTAGATACATTGGTGTTACCATTCCCCTTGTCAGGAGGATGTGTCCCTGCACAGTGTGATACTGTCAGCGATGGTTGGAAACTGTCAGTATGTAGGGACACAGCCCTGTGACAAGGGGAATAGTAACACCCATTTGTTAATGCTTGCACAAAAACGTAGTGTTAACAATAGTTACGGCGGTGGAGTAGGGGGGCCCAAGTTTGGGTAACAGCCCAGGGCCTATGGTCTACTTTATCCGTCACTTGGGCCACCACATGTATCCAAAATGATCATAGGTATGATTATTAAGTGATAACATTTCTCATCTGTCAAATCCCTCACCCTATAAAAATTCACTTATACAGTACATATTTCTATATATGTGGAACTAATATATGAGTCATTCACTTATTCACAGTGAAACGCCTTATCTGAAGGTAAAAGTGTCTTACAAAAAAATAATAAAGAATATAAGATATTTTCTTTATCAGGGAAATGATTATCACAACTATGACTTTTCATGTTTTTCCATTCCCAATAAAAAATGCAATTATATACCAATAACTAATCGTGGATATTCTGTAGTTATAGCAACCAACCTCCGAAACTTCCGATGCAGGTGATTAACCTGTTACAGATGCTGCACCGGTCCCTGGATACAGCCCAAACTCCCTTCAATATGTTTATCTGTTTGTACTGAAATCTGTTACTAGTTGCAGTCAATAACCGCAGATCAAAGCAGGAAGGGAATTATCATCTGAAGAGGCTAAACGTCCCTAAATATTTGCAGGTTATTAATGTGCAACTGTGAAATAAGCTGCACAATAAAATTAATTCCCTACCAAGGAGGACTGTGTACAATTTTGTATCCTCTTTTTTTTTTATTCATTATTTGTTATGACTAAAACAGATATATCAAATCCTGCATGAAGAACTCCACTGTGTGAACAGGGCCTATTCACTGGACTGCTATAACAGTTATTTTACCTGTTATGTGTGCAACCATTCTCTTTATTAGTAACATATGTTATCACAAGGTTGGATGTAATCTGGTTTATCAATGGCTGCTCTACCTTCCTGCTATTTGAAAATATTTTTCTGTGGATGTCACAGCCCAGAAGACCGACATTAGGGCAAGGAGCAAACTGTGGCACTGGAAAGAGTCTAATGAAAAAAAAGTTTGCTTTCTGATGTTCCACCTGTATTCCTTACAGTAATTAAATCACCTATGCAATACTAAAGACTGGTTGACACTGGCAGATTTCTGGACATAACGAGTGCCGATCAATGATATAAAGACTATTTTACCAGGGCCAATGATCGGGCAAACAGGCATTCCTATAAACACCCGTTCCCGATCATTGCTCTGTGTAAACAGGACAATGATCAGCCATCATGTAGATGTATGAGGCCAACTGGTCTTTATTTACTTCATCTCAATGTTATCCAAAAGGAAATAAGTTCTTATTCTGTAATCTTCTGGATGGGTTTATACATAAGGATTTTTCTGCTGCAGGAAATACAAGCACACTAATAAGATCAAGGAATAAGAAAGGACCACGTTTTATAGGTTTTACCACAAAGGAGTGGTTCAAGCGCTGGCCGTTTAAAGGCTATGTACAACATTGCAACCAATTTTTTATTCATTGCTCCAATACATCAAAAATAAAACTGGAAAATACTGTTTGCTACAAGGCGGCAGACTGAAGGGAGCAATACATGACCGAAGGATCAGAGTTTTTGTTAGTAGGGTTGTATTGTATTTAGTTACCATGGAGACACATGGGAGACATGGGATGCCTAGGAGCTGTATACACAAAATGCTAGTAATACATGTTTAATCAATTGAGTTTGCAAATTTTCTTCATTTATTTATTTTAGAGGCATTAGAGCAATGGTGGTTGATGATCGTTGCAAAGTATACAAACCTTGTAAATGTTATACAAGGAGTTCTATTAGTAGATCGTCCTAGAAAAGGTTGAATTGTCACATAGATTTGTAACCGTTTCAATGGCCATTAAAGCCACAATCTATAAAAGTCGCTTTAGATTACAAGTGAAAGTTATTACGTCCTACTCATTAATGTCGTCTTATGCTGTAAGCTGCAATCTTCATAGAATACAAAAAAATATGGATAAAAAGAGTGAAAGAAAAATACACAACCTGTTCTTTTCTTCTGAAAGAAAAGAAACAATACAAGATGGAAAGTGTTTTTTGCTGCAGTACAGGAAAGGTATTTCCACAGGATAGGATTAATCATGGATTAGACTGACAGACAGAATTCACAATCACGCTGTTGCTTTCTCAGTGGCAATCCCACATAACTCCCGGTTTCATCTAACAAGACATGAGGAGGTACATTGTTAAAAGAGCTTACCCCACTGGGCAATAGCTTTTAACAACAGTATACTTGTGAGAAAATCTGCAGTTACATGCGATCCCCTGACTGTTGGTGTGATCCCATACACAGCTGGTAGTACAATTCTTTTCGTTGAGAATGCCGAAATACAGGAAAAATTGAACATTTATATAAGCACAGCATTGAAAAAACTATTTTGCATTGAGCTCTGAACAACATAGATAAAAACTATCTTACAAGCCATGTATTATATGTCATAATGTTTCACATTGTACTTGATAGTGACTCAATTTAAGATTTCTAGAGGAGCATTCTCCTACCTTGAAAACTGAAGTGTGCATTCTGCGGACTATGAGAATCCTCATATTGTTACATTAGGGAATTGCCATTTATTAAAATCTCTAACATTCTGGTTACAGTGGTTCTATGATGGACGATCACTTAAAAAATATGATATCTTATACTGTCCAGTCTCTTACACCGTCCACTATTCTTCTCAGAGCGCATGAGAGAGGTAGAGCATGGGAATGGAAAAGACCAGAGGCGTATCTATAGCTTCTGAGCCTAAATGAAAAATGTGTAACATGGCCCACCACCTACATGTGCCATTAAGAATGGTATCCTCTTATGTGGCAAAGGAGACTTTGGGTCCTCTCTAGTACCAGAGCCTGGGTTACCATTTGAAGCCCCTATAGCTGAAAATTACAGAGCAATGGGAATAAATGTGACAAAGCAATAGAATCAAAAGTGTGTAAAGAGTACAAAAAGTATAACACCCCTCCTCTTAAATGAAGGAGAATGAGTCTAAAACATAACAGGTTGTATAGGCTTGAGACTGAAGTGCTTTATGTATCAACATAAATATATTTTATGAATATAAAAGGACAACACCTACTATACAACTGTCCAAACCACAGCTTAGGGGCTACACACTGGGGGAAAAAACAATTTTAGACCCTAAATTATCACTTTATTCTATTGGCCAATCAGCATTAAAGGAGCCTCTTGGAGTTGTTGACTAACTGGAGTTGATGACTGCGGATGTGGCAGATATCCCCCACTTTATTATACTCTATGTATTCAGTCCTTAAGTGGGAACAAGTTGTAGCCTATAAACTGCCATTAAGTAGGTGCACATAGCAGTCATTAGTTAACTCTTTATGGTCATCTTTCAGATGTCTATAGTTAATGACTATTTAATACCTTCACCACCAATATTTGTATTGCCTTATTGCATTTGCTATGAAAATTGATCAACTTAGCAAATAGTCTTGATTAAAAATGGACGATTGTTTTGTGTTTACAGCTCCTTTGCAGACCCATTAGGCTTAGATTAGGTTACATTTATTAGGTTAACAAAAAGTGGGTGAGAGATTAAAGAGAGTATGATTGAAGTATCAGACTATACAGGCTTTGTTTGTAGCTTTGTAGTCTGTTACCATGCAAACACAGAGATGCAAATACAAAACTGTAGGATATTTTTTAAAGAGGCTCTGTCACCACATTATAAGTGCCCTGTCTCCTACATAATCTGATCGGCGCTGTAATGTAGATAGCAGCAGTGTTTTTTTATTTAGGAAAACGATCAATTTTGACCAAGTTATGACCTATTTTAGATTTATGCTAATGACTTTCTTAATGCCCAACTGGGAGTTTTTTAGCTTTTGACCAAGTGGGCGTTGTAAAGAGAAGTGTATGATGCTGACCAATCAGTGACCAATCAGCGTCATACACTTCTCTCCATTCATGTACTCAGCACATGGTGATCTTGCGAGATCACAATGTGCTGTCACTTGCTCACACATTATCTTTACCGAAATGTCTTGAGAGTGAATAGACATCACCTCCAGCCAGGACGCGATGTCTATTCACAATCCCAACACTTCAGTTAGGTTTACCTGCCAAAATGTTCCATCTTACCAATGACTGATCTTAACTACAGGATTCGGAAAACATATCTGCTTTCTTCCAGAAACAGTGTCACGCCTGCCCATGGGTTTTGTCTGGTATTGCAGCACAGTGCAATTGAAGTGAATGGGACTGAGCTGCAACACCACACACAACTTGTGGACAGAATTGGCACTGTTTTTTTTGAGGGACTGGACAACCCATTTAATGCCCAATATCCATCTACTTTTATATATCTTACCTAGCATTGTCATGCTTGCTTTTGGAATTCAGAATTACAGGAGAAAATATATAGTGGAGAATATATTTTAGCAATTACACGAATCTTTGAGTTACTGCAAGCACTAAAATATCTTATATTAAAAAGGTCAGAGAGAGGATGTTGCGCGCGTCCTTTTTGATAGCAATTATTCATGAGATCGTAAGAAAGACATTTACTTCATCTTCATTAGTCTTATGACACAATATAACCTCTTTCAACTCCTCCCATAACTGCACTCATTAATATTTATTTTCAAATGTTACCAACACCGAGACGCCAAACGTGTGAAATACAACTTCATGATGATTCAGTATATGAACAATATTGTTAAGACTGGTGGCTCAGAAGAACATCAACCTTCTTGCTGGCATGTTGTTATAGATAACAATCTATTGTTAGGAACGCTACAATGGTGTTGCACTGACTTTCATTACAGGAGGGGTAGGACAGCACACACAGCATGCCAACTTGAATACCACATTCATTTCTATGCCGTGCTGTAACTTACTAGAACAGTTATAGCAAATAATCAAGTCTGGCCTATTGTGATTGTCTGGATCACTCTACAGCACAGGTTCCATATTAAGTCTATCAATGCAAAGATTGACGCTGTTAAGAAAATATTACAATGTACTTCAAATATAACGAGAAGGAAAACAGAACTCACAGTTTAAGGCCATTACTTTAGAAAGACAAAGCCTATTTCCACCTGCAAAACAACATTTCTTTAATACTGAAATACTCCTCGGATCACCCTTCAGATTTCTCCTTCTCCCTAGCTGTCAATTACATTCTGTATCAGTGACTACGCTGTCAACATATAATAGACACACAATTATATATCATCACCAGTAGTGACATTTGTAGTAGTTCTTATACAAAATCCTGGGTGGCTAGGTCAACGATCTTGGCTATGGAAATGCTTCCCTGACAGAACGTATGAGATACGTCCTTGGCAGGGAAAGAGTTAATGATAAATGAGATGGCTCTGCTCATCTTTTCCCAGTCTAAACAGCAAATCTGCCAATTGTGCTTCATAGAACAGGAAGCGTCAGTCTATTGTGACTGCCCTAGTGGCCACTGTAAAAACTGGAATATTTAACAGAAAAAAACGTATGTGAATAGTCACGTCACAAATAATTTTTTTTTAAATAAAACCACCGCCAAAATGGTTTAAAAAAACGTTTATAAAATAAACTTGATTTAATTAAAATGCGATTTTCTGATTATATATTCCCTATAACCTCGATATCCCACCCCACACCCAATTCCATCTCCTAAGGGTTCAAGGAAGATAAACTATGGGGCGCTTATGAGGTGCATAAACTGTAAAAAAGCTGTTTAAGGAAAGTTTTATAGACAAATATCTATGAAAGGTATACTCAATTGTAGGATTATATGTACCCCATATGTATTTAACTAAAAATTCAGCACAGATGTTGGTGTTATATAATGGTAGTGAAAAATCAGGATACCTTCAGCATATTGTTACCTTAAGGCGATTGCTATGTAGACATTTATATAATAAACATATGCTATTTTAGAGCAACGTTTCATGCATTTGTGACTGCTGTGTAGTAGAGCTGGGGTGGAGGTGGCAATTGACAAAAAACTTTTCTTAAATCTAGCTTAAAAGATACAAATTCAGCTATTTTATTAGGAAACAAGAACACATGACAAGAAGACACAGGGACAGTTATCAACTATTACATTGCCATCAATGGGTGCTCCCAATCTAATCTCCCTACCTCTAGCACAGACACACTGTTATTGAGTCAAGTTCTTAGCACAGCAGTTAACTATCATGACTATGGATGAGCTGTAGTCGGTGCGTCTGTCCAGGACATTATTGAACTGACAAGCTATTGATCTGAAAGTATTGCCTGATATCAGTAACTACCGGAGCTTGTTGCTGTTACATGCAGTCTGTTGTTTAAACTGCTTGCACTTTAACAAGCAAACTACTCCCAGCCAGGTCCTGTCATGGCATGCTGGGAGTTGTATTCACAAAAACCGGAAAGCCACAGGTTGAAAACCACTGGCAAAGACCATTACAACTGAAGATACACTAATTGGTCTCACTAGGATGTCCAGACATGTACCAGGGTTCCTGTTGGCATCTGCATAGGGGACTATGGAAGTTCAGAAGAGAAGGCACCCGAAGAGGCCAATATAGAAATAAATAAGTGAAACACGTCTGCTAGTTTCCATGTTTGGATGTATGCTAAGGAAAACAGTTAGTTGACACATGGCTGAGTATAGAATACAGTGAAGTGTTTGATATGGCGAGAAAAAAAACCTGACTCCATATGTAATAAAAAGTATATGGAGGTAAAATATGGGCTTATAGATTTCTATGGGTAACATATTGCGGATCTTTAGTACGATTGTGTGCATGAGCGCTAGCAGCAAAACAAAAACAAATTCCTATCACAACCTTGCACATCTGGCCAGTTGCAAAAAAGTCCTGTGCAAATATGGACTTATATGAAATGGTCACATTTCAAATTCACTAAAGTTTTACACGGTTGCTGTTGAATGAACCACTTTTTTGTTATACCACTGAGCAGAGCTATGTGGGTTTACAGTATAATAAGATAGGGACTGGCACCAGTCCTCTCAGGGGGAATGGAAGAGAATACAAAGGAGTCTGGCACTGCCAGTACATTTACATTCCTCCAAGAGTGAGCACCTGTAGGTGTCTGACATCTGTATAGATCATCCATGAATCCTATGGAAAATGGGATCTGCTGACATAGATGTTGTCTATGGGTGGCCTGACATGTTTAAAAACAATGACATTATAAATAACTATGTGCAGAAAAAGCTAAACCTGTGTGTAGACATAAGATCTATGTAAATGCTAAGAGTGTCTAACGGTATCCTATATCCTTCTGTAAATACACACATGTGGAATTGTCCCCGTTCAAGCTCCCTCTGTTTCAGACCACTGCTCATATAGTTCTACTTTTGAGTTGCATTCCTTTATGAAGTCTTAATGCATTCAATATTGTGATTCGCATGACCAATAGTGCCTAATGGTGATGGCCACTTCATACACATCATGTTGTGCGACAGTCTTACCCTATGCAAGTCAATAGAAACCTCCCCAGAGACCGATAGTTGTACAACAGCAGAACAACTTTCCATTGACTTGTATTCGGAGAAAACAGTATTTACATCTGAATTGCGTGTCACATTTAGCATCACAACTATATGCACCGGGCATCATGCAGCAACAGTCCTCAGATACAAATGTGGCTGAGTTGAGTTTGTCATTTGGTATGGTGTGCCATAATATCCAAAGTTTGCTGAGTTTTATCATGGTAAGCAAAAATAAAAAATACAAAATTCAGATCTGCTGGACCTAACACTCACAATGATATCTATGATTACATTTATCCATTCAACACCTTAGGATTATAGAAATAGCATTGCTATACTAAATGCAGTATTTTAAGAAGTGACCTTGAACCGATCCACTTTCTACCTTTGGAGCAGAAAAAAGCTTGGCAAGCACTTCTGGCTGCTCCAGTGTGAAACAATGAGGGATCCTCCAATGATTTATCATTTTCTATTTGCTCAATGCCTAAGTTTCCAATAACAACGTAGGAAAAAGGAATAATCAATTCTAGAGTCTTGGTAATTCATTAATGCAATCCTGCACTAAAAGTGCCACAACAACACAAACCAGCAAGACATAGACTCACTCACTGTTGTCAAACCCATTTAACCCTTCAGAGACTGACAATAAATAACTGACACATGATTGGTACTGGGGCAGTGACAATAAATCAGAACGTTGGAGAGTGCAGGATCATCATTCTAAAACTCTCTTTTCTGGTAACACAGCGCCCACTAGCGGCAGAAGAAAAGTTTCCACGATGTCTGATCCTGAGAAAGAGCAAATACAATAGCTCCTTTGTGACACATTCTGCCATTCTGCTACTTGAACATTCTCCTTCATTCTGCAGCTGTGAATCCTCAGGAAAGTGGAAATGATGTTACAGACACATAAAAGATCTCATCTATACAATCAAGGCTTATCCAATATAAAACACATAGAAATCTTCAGCCAAAAACATTTGAGGTTATTATGTGAATCAACAACCTCTGGTGAAAAGCCAATGACATTTTACAGAGAATGGTAATTGACAATAATTGGCTATATGCTAATTGTCTGCTATATAATGGCCTTCATGTGATATTACAGACTGCGGGCTTACCTTCCTGAACAGCTTGGAAGGGATTGTTGGGCTCTATAATCTTGATCGTGTGTCCAATTTTTTCACTTTGTAAAATGTCGTCATTGAGATTCAGATCTGACACGGCCAGCTGAAAGATTTCATTGTCCTTTGCTGCATTTTCTTCAAATATTGCACCTGTTATGGAGAGATCCATCAGTGGTTCACATCACTACATAAGATATTGCAAGTTGCAACCAATATACACTGGTGGGCTGCTGGCCCTCTCAAGAGTGGTCATCTGAAGTAATAGCCTGATGCCTCTGCTGACCTTTCCTATGAGGACTACAGCTGTCCCACAAGGAACTCATTAGTTACATCAAGTGGTGCTGAAGCCATTGACATATAAAAACGACTTCAATGTTTTTATTACAGCCTTCACTGCACTGTGTGCACATTGAAACCTTCATTCATTGCCACAATGTTGAATCTAAAATCAACTGCATCAAGTATGACCCTATCTTATATCCCCCCCCCCCTAATCATTGGGGGTCCTGCCAGTATTCTCAATGCAAACATAGTATGGATATAAAAGAGAATAAAGGAAATAATGTCCTCTGTATTCACTGGTGGTGCAATTCATCTACCAGATTTATGAAATGTGCACCATGCAGCTCATCTCTCTATATTCATGCTTTGTTAATGCCTCTGTGGGGATTGAGGGTTTTATTGAAGTGTGGCCTCTGTTCTGCCATTTATAAAGCACAGCTTATTCATTCTCTATGTGTAAATCATGCATGGTGGATGAGAGAGACATGGAGGCAGCAGGAGAAATATGGAGAGCCTTGCTGATTCCCTGTAGGGTGGACACCTGGTCACAAGCCGACACTGGCAGCCCACATCTGGGTGCCAACTACATACTAGCGGGCAATGCTGGCCTGCAAGCCTGTGGATCTCCTCAGTGAAGATGAATGTGCAGTTAGATTAGTATTAAATCTCATCACTGGCGGTGCACATATATTATAATAGGGTCCCTTTATATCAAGAAAAACTGCATCTTGCAAGGGGTGTCCTCAGTGAAGACATCTGTGTAGTAATACAAGGAGCAGTCTTATCAGACAAGACAGCTGGGCAGTAATGTTACACAGGGATCTCATCTGTGCCACCACTGTGCATAAATATTACAAGGACATATCAACATTGCACACAACTGTACAGTAATATTACAAGTGGTCTCATCACTGCAAGGAGCTGAGCAGCAATACTGTAAGGGGGGGTATCAATGGTAATAAGTGTGCACTGATATTAAGGGTCTCAGTAGTACAAACTATGGTGCTGTACTAGGGGGTTCATGGGTGCAAACATCTGGAATATGACAAGGATAGAAGCTTATGGGTATATTTCAGGCAGAAAACTTATAAAGTAGAATATTAGTCCTCTGGAGTTCTGAATAAATACTATACAGTGGTATGACAGGAACTGCAATATTACTAGTCCTGGAGAGGATCGCTGCTAATAGCTCCTTTATTTGAGGAGAACAGCGTTTAAAGTTCATCCAATCTTATTTAATAGATCCGCAATGCTGTATGCTTGGACAGGCTCCCTGCATCTACTTGTGGTTCCAGCATGGCACAGCATAGTCACTAAGCCATGAGACTATGATGACCTGACCCACTTCCACAATCACCCCCTTTAGTCATTCCCCTGGGTAAATCACTTTCTGTTATGTTTTGCTTTGAGTCATCTTAGATTAGGTGCCATCTGCTGTCGGTGACATCAGTATTACCTTGTGCCATTCACTGTGCCAAGCGCCTGGGTCTGAGCTCAGATGCCATATCTCTGTGCCTTTTAGACGTGTCTGTCCATTTTTGGCTAGATATAATCTGCATTAGTCTCTGTATCTTTCCTATCGGCCTGCAGTTTCAATGCCTGTGTCTCATCCATACATAGCAAGCAACACGCATGCAGAACCCCCCCCCCCCCCCCTATTCAATCCCTGATAACCACATCTGCTATAAAGCTGCACAGTTATTCCTATTATTTCATCCTCTCTATACAAGGCAGGAAAGTTACCCCCTGGTATGTCCCTACCCAAACCCCCCAGACCCACTCTGACATAGACAGGATTACAGCAGCTCTTATCTATTACTGGCTGCAGTCATGTTTATAAGACACAATCACTACAAATGGCAATCTTTGCATGTGATATTCCTCTGCTCCCTGTCCACCAAACTTGGAAAAAAAACACTTCATCTCCTTATAGTGACAGTCGCTGTCCATGGTGCTAGCAGACAATAATTACATAAGCAAACAAGTTTGCAATGATCCTAACGACAAATCCTATTAAAGTCCCATGCAGACATTGCTATCTCCTTCAACCTGTTCCAAGCACATCGGTCCCCTTCCCATAATACAATCAATAGCATTAACCCTTAACCTCAGAGCCCACACAAGTTTTCTCAGGTTGTTGCAGCATCTCAGTAGGAGTTGGTTGCAGCCCTGTGGTGATCTCCCTACCCCATCCTAGTCATCATCATCATCCTCATCATCATCATCATCATCATTAATCCACAAGCCAGGTCCCTTCTTACCAATGTGGATGATGGAGTCCGCCCGCACTGAAAAACACTGAAATATCCAGGGGAGAAAGCAGAGCATCAACACTTCCATTTCCAGCCTTTCAAACAGCACATCAGCTCGGATTTGTTGGTGGTACAGAGACAAGAATGATGAAAATGCTCTCCAGATATTGAGGGAAGAGAAGAAGGACAAAGCAGGGTAGATCCTAATAGGATTTGTATGGCAATATATACAATCTGGCTTATAATTCTTAGACAGGGAAAAGCAAAGACTTGCAGCTCTCTCCAACACTCTGTGTGTCTGAGACCCAACAAACAGCAAACTGCGGAGGACCCCCCCCCTCCTCCTCTCCTACCACGTGATTGCAGAGACTCACCACTCAATATAGTCTTGGTGAAAACACTGAGAGATGGAGAGAAGAGCTCAGATGGGGAACACTGGAGAGATACAGGAGGCTGTCAGCCACATCAACTGCAGGGCTGACTGTCTAAAGCCTGGACATTAGGTGTGAGCGAGCACAGATGCTGATGACAAAAAGCAACTCTGTCAATGCACTGCAAAAGAAGAGCCACGCAGAGGATCATATACAGGAGGCTGGATCTGCAGATGGTCTATTAATTCCATCCATACAGTGACATATGTTAACTAGCCTCAGTGTTGTACTGTGTGTCATTGATGAGAGGACATTGACTGAACGCCACTGAAGAGCACTTCATCAGACTGGAGTACACAAACTTCTGTTATACGAGGAAGGTGCTGCAATAGTTTGGAGCTTGTCCTTTTAAATGTAATCCTTCCATGGTTCAATGTTAAAGACTGATATTTGGAAAGGAGGAAAAAAAAAAACTTTCCTAGGAACTTGTGGATTGCTACACACCAAGGTTGCAGAATATATCCATGTAGTTAGTTGCCTGATCGCCCAGCTCCTGTACTTATTGCCAAGGGGATACCCTTTCAGCTAGAGCTGGTATATGCTACACAGCCTGCAGAACCAAACATCATTACAACATAGAAGAGTTTATAATTGTTTCATTAAAACTAAGAAACATGAAACATTTGGTAAAGTCTATTTACTAAACACTAAGGTTCACAAACCTTCTGTGCTGGACATGGAGTCAGATCTGTGATCTTTCAGCTGTTCCCCTTTAGTACATAGGATCTCTGGCTGGTTGAAAAGATTTGCAGTGAATGTAAAGAACTTTGGTTCTTCTGCCTCACAGTTGGACTTTTTATGCCGCTTTTGATGTGAAATCTTTATTGTAAGAAGGACTATCCGTTTCAAGCCAAGATCGTTTCAAGAATACATGTGAGTGTTATAATAAGCTCCTCACATCATCACAGGAGAAGAAGTCATTAATGTTTCCTAATCAACATCCAGCTATGATCTCCCTCATTAGTAAAATTGCATCCTGCAGCCTGGGCTTTGGAAAAGCCACTGCGGACCGGAAAAAAATCTATCTCTTTAAGATAAATTACTTACCTACTACTTATATCTGCATCCTTTGGTTCCATAACTATAACTCTCCAATAGTCACAGAGGAAGGACTGTATAACTTTGCCAATATCTCATGTTGCAGAGATGGTTGACTTGGGTGTGATGGGAAGACCCCTTCATCTTCCCCTCCCTAATGTCATAAAAGTTATGCTGTGTTAGTTTCATTACCTTCATGTGGGCTGTGAAATTGTTAAGGCACCATTCATACAGTGCTATACTGAACACCACTGCCTTGTACAGAGGACGACCAACATCTGGACATGGACTACATCTGCTTGTGATGTACCCATGACATCATGGTGACTTGCTTATTGAATGTAATAGAATAAAAATGTAGCAATGGTTTTCTGCATATTTTAAGTATAACCCTAGACTGATCAAGATGTATGCTGGATAAATAAAGTCTTCATCGGATGGCAGTTGTCCTTTTTTTTTAATTTATTTAACGCTAGTCCTCTTAATACAAATGAAGCAGGTATATTGGGGGTATTATACAGTGCTTAGTGCTATGAAAAATCAGTTAATGTACATTCATCTGCAGTATTCTATGTTTAGTACATGGATAGTGTAATGTGGATTAATAACCCATTATTAAAATGCATTTAGATCTTTTTCATTGTCTACATATGGACAAAATATGATTATTGCAATGAGAAAATGGAAGCCAAATACTTTATTTCAGTAGTAGGTGAGAACCGGTAAGCCAAAAAGAGAATAAGGACGAGTTATAAATCCTGCAAGTCTGCTTTAGGAACCAGGACTTGCTTTCACTGTATAGTTAGACTTTGTGGTGTTTATTACCAATGCTTGAACTCCATTGCTGTACAGAGACTGTGAAAACATCCATGGTCAGAATATCTTGCACAGATGTATCTATGTTCAATGTTCTAGCAATAAAAGTCAGCTGCACCATATCCTGCAAAATGGTGAAATCACTTGAGTGTGCTAAAATGTCTTTATAAAAATGGTGATTCCAATATATGTGTATAGCCTTGGGAGCCCTATTTTCTGGCAAAGAGCTCGAAAAGCTACGGCATAGCCATAGCTTTAAATGATAACATTCTGTCTACTTGCAGCAACCACTAGGGGGAGCTTAGGAGTTTACCGCATACTGTTTATACAGTGACCTCAATAATAAGAGTATATAGTAAACCTTCTACATTTCTACTAGTGGCTGACAAAAATTTTATTATTTAACTCTATGTCTATGCAGGATATTTGGAGTCCTGAAAAACTCAGAAAAACTGTGCTCTGACAACAAAAATATATGATTAAATTCATCAGCACAAAATGTTGAACTTAAAAATTATATGGTGCTTAAAGGTTATACAAAAAAAAAAAGATCTGAGAACCATTCGTCACACTATCACTACATTTACCTGAAAAACCTCAAGATGCACGTAACTTACACGAATATATTCTGATGTGCTGCCAATTTTCAGTGACCATTCCAATCACAGGTTTTGCACTATTATGAATCTGTGTATAGATGAAGCATTATAAGACATCCTTCTGCCTTTCAGCATTGAGCATAGTCTACCAACCCAACAGAAACCAAAAGAACACTCTTTTGGTCTCCGTCAGGCTAATTGAGCCATATAGACACGTTTAGCTTGTACATCGGGAGCTTTTACAACATACGCGCTAAATGTAGGGCCAAAATATAAAGTGATCTAGGCTAACAGACCCCAAAATTTTACCTTTTTTTTAACATCGAACATACGTCACTGGTATACGTTTAATGTATAAGTCAGGGGGTTTTCAACAGCCTTTCATGACTTATACTGTACATTAAATGTATACTATAAGGGTATGTTCACACGCAAACTCAAAAACTTCTGAAAATACGGAGCTGTTTTCAAGCAAAAACAGCTCCTGATTTTCAGACGTTTTGAAGCAACTTGCGTATTTTGCGGCATATTTTACGGCCGTTTTTGGAGCTGTTTTTCAATAGAGTCAATGAGAAACGGCTCCAAAAACGTCCCATTAAATGACCTGCACTTATTTTGACGCAGCGTCTTTTTACGCGTTGTATTTTGAAAACGACGCGTAAAATTACGCCTCGTGGGAACAGAACAACGTAAATCCCATTGCAAGCAATGGGTAGATGTTTGGAGGCGTAATGGTGCTGTTTTTTGAAACCACTGCGTGTGAACCCTTACGGCATGCCCAGACGTGGCGTATTTCTTGCTCAACTGTCCGCATCAATGCCGCACAGAATCTGCGTTGCAGATTCTGTTGCGGCTCTGCCCAAAATGGGCATTAAATTGATGCGGACTAGCCGTTGCGTATTGAGGTGAAAGTACTTCCCTTCTCTCTATCAGTGCAGGATAGAGAGAAGGGACAGCACTTTCCATAGTGAAAGTAAAAGAATTTCATACTTACCGGCCGTTGTCTTGGTGACGCGTCCCTCTTTCGGCATCCAGCCCGACCTCCCTGGATGACGCGGCAGTCCATGTGACGGCTGCAGCCTGTGTTGGCTGCAGCCGTCACTTAGACTGAAACGTCATCCTGGGAAACCGGACTGGAGGAAGAAGCAGGGAGTTCTCGGTAAGTATGAACTTCTATTTTTTTTACAGGTTGATGTATATTGTGATCGGTAGTCATTGTCCAGGGTGCAGAAACAGTTACTGCCGATCGCTTAACTCTTTCAGCACCCTGGACAGTGACTATTTACTGACGTCGCCTAACAACGCTCCCGTACTTATAGATGCACACATGTAGTCACCCGTAATTACGGGAGCCCCATTGACTTCCTCAGTCTGGCTGTAGACCTAGAAATACATAGGTCCAGCCAGAATGAAGAAATGTCATGTTAGTAAAACCAATACGCTCTGCAGTACACATAACATCTACATAACATCTGTGGACTTCATTGCAGAATTTTGAATCTCCATTGAAGTCAATGGAGAAATTCCGCAATGAGTCCGCAACCAGTCCGCCACACGTCCGCAACAACCATTGTATGCTGCAGACACCAAATTCCGCACCGCAGCCTATGCTCCGCAGCGGAATTGTCCGCAACGTGCAAACGAACCCTACCAAAAGCTGTGGAAGGCAATGGAGAAACGGGTCTGCTGCGGATTTCCGCTGCGGAGTGTCCGCAGCGGAATTCCAGAGCAATTCTGCCACGTCTGGCCATGCCCTTATAGTCTATGAGCGATGGATTCATTAAACAGATGCCCAATAGTGGCATCCGTCACCGATAGACTATTATGGTATCCATTTAATCTAATGAACTCTTGTGAACCTAGTTCATGACCTATCCATTTGATGGATACCATTAACGTCTATGGTTACAGATGCCACTTTTAGGAATCCGTCACAGCATACTTATAACTTTTATGTTGGGAGCTTTTTCCCGATGTATACATTAAACGTAGGCATAAAACATGATGTGAACATAGCCTAGGAGTGAACTGAAGGAGCCTGCACTAAACCATCTTTGGTTTGCTCTCCTTAGTGTCAGCCATATCCTGCAGAAACATGGGTATTAAGATGACAAAAGCAAAAACAATTTCTAAAATACTATAAATAAAATGCACTGATAGTCAAAACTTCAATAGAATATACATTAAAAGAAAATATTTATTTTAGCTCATAAAACTGCAACATGTCTTATTTAAAGACACTGTACAACATATTTTAGTATTTCTATTTTGCTTATTAATTATAACTATTATGTCAATATCAATCTGTTAAATATTTTATGACTTTTCAAAGTTTTTAACTGACCAATGATGTTAGATCTCTGACAGCAGTTCCTGTCAGTATCGGTAGGATCCTCCAATAGGATAATGTCTATGGGGCTACCATGCAGTCCTTTTAACTGGTTGCCGACACAGGACGAGAATGCTCGTCCTGAGCGGCGAGTACTTCACGCATTGGGACGAGCATTCTCGTTCTGTGTGACAGTCGTCTCTGCGGGCGATCGAGAGCGGGGCAACGGCTGTAATACACAGCCACTATAAATGGATGCCTGCCGGCAAAATAGGCCCTTTTTTTTCCAACTATAAATTGAATTAAATTAACCACATTTGTATTGTGCTATCTTAGCAAAAGACAAACCACACGGAAGTTAAAAAATTTATGTTTGCTGCTGGTATTGATCAGCGTAGTGCATTACGTAACAGTGCTGTTGTTTAGATACAGAGTGTCAGTGGCTGCAGAACGCCGCACTCCAACTCATAAATTCAATATCTGAGACCAGCAGTTAAGCATGTGTTAAAATTTCAAAAGAGCCCCTCCGACATGTTTCACTACAGATGTAGCGTCTTCAGGGGTATCGGGGCTAATGACGGTGCGCCGCGGATTTCCCGATCCTAAATACATGGCAAATTCACTACAGATGTCAGCTCATTACGGTTATGGCCAATAGGATTCAGAACAGGAGGCCGAGCCTCCGTCTATGTGATGGACAGATGATCGGGCAAATGGCAAGTCCTGCCCTGAGCAGCCAATGAGATGTTGTTTCGCGACGCATGCACAGTAACACGCTCAGATAAATGCCGAGATCACAGTCACGAAAAGAAAGAGACTAGGAGAATGTGTCTAATGCGCATGCGTGAAAACCTGGCATGCAAGTACCAGGGGGAGCAGAACGGACTTTACTAGTTACAGCGAAGATGAATGTAGCCATCAATGAGGATGGCAATGTCTCTATCACTATTAATGGTCATAAGTGTAGCAGTTAGAAATACAAATAGGCTAAGAGTGCCAATATTAAGCGCTGGCAAAGGGGGAGGTAACTGATACCCCATTTCCGCTTAGATAGCAGAATATTACCAGTAGAGATGATAATGTCATCAATTACCATGATTGAATCATAGTGATACTAGATAATGCAAGAGAGGGTGGTGGGAATACACCATAGTATTCACTGAGGATTTGCTTTCTTATACCTGTCATTCTTTTTTGGGGGAGATATATCGATGACATTCTCATTCTATGGGATGGTGACCTTACTCTATTTCACGATTTCATGATCACGCTTAACAACAATCAGGTGGGCATGAAATTCACTCACGATATACACAAAAAAGAAATTACGTTTTTGGACCTAAAAATCTCTCTGGATCCTACTGGTGATGTCCATACAGATATCTCACGGAAACCAACATCAACTAACAGCCTACTACACTGGGAGAGTTATCATCCTCCCACTCTATAGAGGGGCATTCCCATAGGGCAGTACCTCCTTTGACACAGGCTCTCGACAGGTCTCTGAGATCCTACGGCGACATTGGCCAATTTTCTTGGCTGATCCTGATGTTCAGGATGTAGTCTCCATCACTCCTAGCATCACCTATCGCAGAGGTAAGAACCTGCGCGACTATTTGGTACATAGTCACTATTCTAGACCAACTATGGTGTAATGTCCGCGGCTGCGGGCTGTCAGCTCCAGCCTCCCGCTGACAGCCGCAGCCACGAGTCGGCAAGCGCTGGCCCCAGCCTCCTCCTCAGGAGATGCCAGTGCTTGCATCCACTCACCTCCGCCGGAGCCCGCAGGGTGCGCGCGCATGCTCGTCCCCGCTCTTAAAGGGGCAGCGCGCGCACCGGACATCTTGAACGACCTTTGACCCGTGAGTACCCTGGGCTATAAGAGGGGTCCAGCCCCCTAGTTCGATGCCTGAGCGTTGTTAGTTTCCCAGTCTGTCTTAGTGTTTCCCGTTCCTGTTGTTACCCATACCTTGTTCCCCGTTCCTGTTTCCCGTGCTTTGCCCTAGTATCAAGTCGTGCCAAGTCCTGTGTCATCTGCCACGTCCAGAGGAATCTGCCACGTCCTGTGTCATTTGCTACATCTAGAGGAATCCGCCACGTCCTGTGTCATCTGCCACGTCCGGAGGAATCCGCCACGTCCTGTGTTATCTGCCACGTCCGGAGGAATCCGCCACGTCCTGTGTTATCTGCCACGTCCGGAGGAATCTGCCACGTCTGGCGCAACTTGCGGCTCCTGTGTGATCCGCCACGTTTCGTGCCATCTGCTGCACCCATCTCATCTGTGCCAGAGCTGCGGCCACCATCTGGACTATTCAGGTGCCCTTGTGCGGGACAATGTATTTCTGGGGTGTCCTGTTGTTTGGCCAGCTGCCTCCCCGCTGCGGCGGTACGGCCTAGTGGGTCCACTAACCCGCTCCGTGACATATGGTATCTAAATGCTGGCTTAAATCGTCAGTTGTAGGCTCCCATCCCTGTGGCCGATGTTCGTTCTGTCACCTTATGCCAACTGTCAAGCAATTTAGTAATCCATCTGATGGTAGATCTTACCAAATTAGACAATTTATCAACTGTCAAAGTAAAGGTGTAGTCTATGTCGCAAAATGCTCATGCCCTAAGTTATATGTAGGAAAAACTGTCCAAGAATTAACCCCTTAATGACCGCCGAATAGCCTTTTCACGGCGGTCATTAATGGGCTTTATTCTACAGCCCCGCTATTCCACGGCGCTGCTGTAGAATAAAGTAAACAGAGCAGGGAGCCGTCAAATCTCCCTGCTCTCAGCTGCCAGAGGCAGCTGAGGGCTGGGGGCGTCCCTGCTCTGCCGGATGAGATCGATATTAGTATCGATCTCACCCGTTTAACCCTTCAGATGCGGTGCACAATAGCGTGGACCGCATCTGAATGGTTTTGGAAAGAGGGAGCTCCCTCTCATCTCACCGACACCCGGTGATAAAATCGTCGAGTGTATGTGTCTTCTATGGCAGCCGGGGGTCTAATAAAGGCCCCCAGGTCTGCCTTGAGCGAATGCCTGCTAGATCATGCCGCAGGCATGACCTAGCAAATGCCTGTCCGTTTTAAACGGACAGGCAGTAATACACAGTATTACACAGTATTATAATAGCGATCGGAGGATAGTGAAGTCCCCTAGTGGGACTAGTATAAAAGTAAAAAAAGTTTAATAAAGTTAATAAAAAAAAAAAATGAAAAACCCAGCTTTTCCCCTTACAAACTGCTTTACTATTAAAAAAAACTACAATAAAGCAAAAAAGTTACACATATTTGGTATCGCCGCGTCCGTAACGACCCCGACTATAAAGCTGTTACATTATTTAACCCGCACTGTGAACGCCGTAAAAAAGAAAATAAAAAACAATGGAAAAATTGCTGTTTTCTGTTAATCCTGACTTAAAAAAAATGTGATAAAAAGTGATCAAAAAGTCGCATCTACTCTCAAATGGTACCAATAAAAACTGCAAGTCGTCCCGCAAAAAACAAGACCTTATACAGCTATGCCGACGCATGTAAAAAATGGCTTGGACATTAGGGCCCAGAATGCAAGCAGGGGGAAGGGGTTAAGGAGAAGAATCTCTAAACACTTGAGTACCATAAATCAGAAAGATTACACACCACTGTCTAAACACATTCTACTCACACATGGAGGTGACATCCGTTCTTTATAATTCTGGGGTATTACTCAGATTAAATTAGGCCCGAGATGTAATGGCAGGAAGGAGGAGAAGGGAAAGTGAGCCCTAATCTACCCACCGCCCTGTCCCTGCCTACTTGCAACGACCCGCCCTAGGCGACGGGGTACAACTGGGCGGCGGTCCCTACGCTGTCTAAGTGCACGGGAGAACAAACAGGGAACACGCAAGGGAAGGGGCAGTAGCCCACGGAACGCCGCGAGGAAACGGAGCGGTGAATGAGAAGTCAGGACCAGGATGAAGTGGAGTATACCAACGTGAGCACGGAGAAGGAAGCAAGCCAGGGGCAAAGCGAAGCAGGTTAAGCGGAACTGCAGTAAGGCAGAAGCACGGCAGAAGCAGGCTGGAGCAAGCAGCAGTGGGGCCAGGAATCCAGAAGAATTACAAGCACAGAGGAAGAGAACACGGCAGGTAATAAAGGACAGGGGGCGGAGCTAACTCCGACTGACCTGGCCGCGATAGGCTCTCCCACTCCTGAGCCTGCCACCCTGGTTGGTGGGAGACAGTGTCAGTCTAACAGGTCTAGCCTCAGGTGTGGATTGATTAATCCCAGGAGTATACCTAGACATAGTACCTGGCAGATCCCTAACAGTACTCCCCCTTTTATGAGGGGCCACCGGACCCTTACTAAGAGGACCCGGTTTAGTAGGGAAGAGAAGGTGGAACCTCCTGATCAATACCCCGGCGTGAACATCACGGGCAGGTACCCAAGTCCTCTCCTCCGGCCCGTATCCTCTCCAATGGACCAGGTACTGGAGGGAGCCCTGGACCATCCTACTGTCCATAATCTTGGCCACCTCGAATTCCACCCCCTCAGGGGTGAGAACGGGAACAGGAGGTCTCCTCGAGGGGGACCAGGACGGGGAGCAGCGTTTAAGGAGGGAGGCATGGAAGACGTCATGTATGCGAAAGGATGGGGGCAGCTCCAGACGGAAGGATACAGGGTTGAGGACTTCAATGATCTTATAAGGTCCAATAAATAGGGGAGCAAACTTCCTGGACGGGACCTTAAGGCGCAAGTTCCTGGACGACAACCAGACCAAATCCCCGACGACAAACCGGGGGTTAGCAGAACGTCTACTATCAGCCTGAATCTTTTGTGCGCTCTGGGACGCCTCTAGGTTCTTCTGAACCTGGGCCCAGACTGTGCACAGTTCCCGATGAACATCCTCTACCTCAGGATTATTGGAACAACCAGGGGAAACGGAGGAGAACCTTGGGTTAAACCCGAAATTACAGAAAAACGGGGAGACCCCTGACGAGTTACTGACTCGGTTATTCAGGGAAAATTCAGCAAGGGGAAGGAATTAGACCCAATCGAATTGACAGTCAGAGATGAAACACCTTAAATATTGTTCCAGGGATTGGTTAGTCCTTTCCGTTTGGCCATTAGTTTCGGGATGGAAGGCGGAGGAGAAGGACAGATCAATCTCCAACTTTTTACAAAAAGCTCTCCAAAAAAAGGAAACAAATTGTACCCCTCTGTCAGAAACGATATTGACTGGGGCCCCATGGAGACGCAGGATGTGTTTCACAAACAAAGAAGCTAACGTCTTGGCGTTAGGTAGCTTCTTAAGGGGCACAAAGTGGCACATCTTGCTGAAGCGGTCTACTACCACCCACACCATCGACTTGCCCTGAGATGGGGGCAAATCGGTGATAAAATCCATGGAGATATGGGTCCAAGGTCTCTGGGGAATGGGCAAGGAACGTAGTAGGCCCGCAGGTCGGGACCTAGGGGTTTTGGACCTAGCGCAAACCTCACAAGCGGCGACGTAAGCCCTAACGTCTTTAGGCAACCCAGGCCACCAATAGTTTCTGGTAATGAGGTGTTTGGTGCCCAAGATGCCAGGATGACCAGATAGAGTGGAGTCATGGTTTTCCCTGAGTACCCTTAGCCGGTATTGCAGGGGAACAAACAGTTTGTCCCCAGGAACGTTCCCGGGAGCTGAACCCTGATCAGCCGCGATATCAGAAGCTAAATCAGAATCCGTGGCAGAAACGATTATACCAGGGGGTAAAATACAAGCAGGATCCTTCTCGGAAGGAGGATTGGCCATGAAACTACGTGACAGAGCATCAGCCTTAATATTCTTGTACCCAGCCCTATAGGTAACCAAGAAATTAAATCTGGTAAAGAATAGTGCCCACCGAGCTTGTCTAGGATTAAGCCTCCGGGCCGATTCTAGGAAAACCAGATTCTTGTGATCCGTAAGGACCGTTACCTGGTGTCTGGCCCCCTCCAGGAAGTGCCGCCACTCTTCAAAAGCCCATTTAATGGCTAGAAGTTCGCGGTTGCCAATATCATAGTTACTCTCCGTGGGCGAAAACTTCCTAGAGAAGTAAGCACAGGGGCGGAGATGGGTGAGGGAGCTGGTACCCTGGGACAAGACGGCCCCCACTCCCACCTCGGATGCGTCAACCTCCACAATAAATGGCTCCTCTTGGTTGGGCTGAATCAGCACGGGGGCCGAGATAAAGCACTTCTTGAGGGTCTCAAAGGCCTGGACGGCCTCAGGGGGCCAATGGAGGACATCAGCACCCTTGCGAGTAAGGTCCGTAAGAAGCTTAGCGACGACCGAGAAGTTGGCAATAAATCTCCTGTAATAGTTGGCGAACCCTAAAAAACACTGTAACGCCTTAAGGGAGGCAGGTTGGACCCATTCCGCCACAGCCTGAACCTTGGCAGGGTCCATGCGGAATTCATGAGGAGTGAGGATTTGCCCTAAAAATGGTATCTCCTGTACCCCAAAGACACATTTTTCAGTCTTAGCAAACAGATTATTCTCCCGAACGACCTGGAGCACCTTCCTGACATGCTCCACGTGGGAGGACCAATCCTTGGAAAACACCAGTGTGTCATCAAGGTACACAACAAGAAAATTACCCAGGTAGTCTCTCAGGATTTCATTAATAAAATTCTGGAAGACAGCAGGGGCATTACACAACCCAAAGGGCATGACCAGGTGTTCGAAATGACCCTCGGGTGTGTTGAATTCAGTTTTCCACTCATCCCCCTCTTTGATGCGGATAAGGTTATATGCCCCCCGTAGATCGAACTTAGAAAACCATTGGGCTCCCTGAACCTGATTAAAAAGATCCGGAATCAAAGGAAGTGGGTACTGGTTCCTTACGGTGACCTTATTCAGGTTACGATAATCAATGCACGGCCTAAGACCACCATCCTTCTTCCCCACGAAGAAGAAGCCAGCACCTACAGGAGAAGTCGAGGGGCGAATGAAACCCTTGGCCAGGCATTCTTGGATATACACCCTCATAGCTTCACGTTCAGGACATGAAAGATTAAATATCCTACCCTTAGGAAGCTTGGCACCAGGCACCAAATCGATGGCGCAATCGTAATCTCTATGGGGGGGCAACACCTCGGAGGCCTCCTTAGAAAACACATCGGCGAAGTCCTGAACAAACTCAGGAAGCGTGTTTACCTCCTCCCGGGGAGAAATAGAGTTAACAGAAAGACATGACATAAGACATTCACTACCCCATTTGGTGAGATCCCCAGTATTCCAATCAAACGTGGGATTATGCAACTGCAACCAGGGAAGACCTAATACCAGATCAGACGATAATCCCTGCATCACCAGTACAGAGCACTGCTCCAAATGCATGGAGCCAACCAGGAGTTCAAAAACAGGAGTCTGCTGAGTAAAATAACCATTAGCAAGGGGAGTAGAGTCGATACCTACTACAGGGATAGGATAAGGTAAATCAATAAAAGGCATCTTAAGAGACATAGCAAATTCCACAGACATGATATTAGCAGATAAGCCAGAATCCACGAAAGCACTGCCCGTGGCAGACCGGCCAGCAAACGAGACCTGAAAGGGAAGCAAAATTTTATTGCGTTTCACATTAACGGGAAATACCTGTGCGCCCAAGTGACCTCCCCGATGATCACTTAGGCGCGGAAGTTTTCCGGCTTTTTATTCTTGCGCCTGGGACAGGTGTTCAGTAGATGCTTGTCATCCCCACAGTAGAAGCAGAGACCATTCATTCTGCGAAACTCCCTACGTTGTCGAGGGGACATGGAGGCCCCAAGTTGCATAGGTACCTCCGAGTCCTCCGTGGAGGGGCGAGGAGACGGGACCTCGGGGGGGATCGCAGAAAAGTCAGATGGGAGCACATTGAAACATTCAAGCTGACGTTCCCTGAGACGTCGGTCAAGTCGTACTGCTAGGGCCATAACCTGGTCAAGGGAGTCAGAAGAGGGGTAGCTAACCAGCAGATCCTTCAGGGCGTCAGATAATCCTAACCTAAACTGGCACCTTAGGGCCGGATCGTTCCACCGAGAAGCTAAGCACCACTTTCTAAAATCAGAACAGTATTCCTCAACCGGTCTCCTACCCTGACGTAAGGTCACCAGCTGACTCTCGGCTAAAGCAGTCCTGTCAGTCTCGTCGTAAATGAGTCCGATGGCAGAGAAAAAACGATCAACAGAGGAAAGTTCAGGGGCGTCAGGAGCCAAGGAGAAGGCCCACTCTTGGGGCCCTTCCTGGAGTCGGGATATGATGATACCCATCTGCTGGTTCTCGGAACCTGAGGAGTGGGGTTTTAGGCGGAAATACAGTCTGCAACTCTCCCGGAAGGAGAGAAACGTCTTACGGTCCCCTGAGAACCGGTCAGGTAACTTGAGGTCGGGTTCTAGAGGTGAGGTGAGGGGTACTACTAAGGCAGCGTCACCCTGGTTGACCCTCTGGGCCAGGGCCTGGACCTGTAGGGTGAGGCCCTGCATCTGCTGGGTCAGGGTCTCAAGGGGGTCCATGATAGCGTCAGCGTAGGAGAAATGGTAGACTAGGTATGGGCTTGTAATTATGTAATGGCAGGAAGGAGGAGAAGGGAAAGTGAGCCCTAATCTACCCACCGCCCTGTCCCTGCCTACTTGCAACGACCCGCCCTAGGCGACGGGGTACAACTGGGCGGCAGTCCCTACGCTGTATAAGTGCACGGGAGAACAAACAGGGAACACGCAAGGGAAGGGGCAGTAGCCCACGGAACGCCGCGAGGAAACGAAGCGGTGAATGAGAAGTCAGGACCAGGATGAAGTGGAGTATACCAACGTGAGCACGGAGAAGGAAGCAAGCCAGGGGCAAAGCGAAGCAGGTTAAGCGGAACTGCAGCAAGGCAGAAGCACGGCAGAAGCATGCTGGAGCAAGCAGCAGTGGGGCCAGGAATCCAGAAGAATTACAAGCACTGAGGAAGAGAACACGGCAGGTAATAAAGGACAGGGGGCGGAGCTAACTCCGACTGACCTGGCCGCGATAGGCTCTCCCACTCCTGAGCCTGCCACCCTGGTTGGTGGGAGACGGTGTCAGTCTAACAGGTCTAGCCTCAGGTGTGGATTGATTAATCCCAGGAGTATACCTAGACATAGTACCTGGCAGATCCCTAACACGAGAGCTGGAAATTTAGATCGTAGACTACTGCAGGAGGAAAAAAGAAAAAAGAAATATAACTAGGCACTCTTGGGTTGAATAAAATTTAACATAGTATTTTATTTTTTTATCCAGATAATACTGGCAAAATTTAATTTATACATAAATACAAAAATAACAATTTTAAAAAGAGAATTCTCCTGGCCAGGAAAGATAACATACAATAGAACCTTCAAAACATGGGTGATATTGCCTGATGGATATATAGCAAACTATATATGTGTAAACCAATTTTAGAAAGATTTCAAAAAATGAATGAAAAAACGCTGGATCGTGTTCACACTTGCGGTTTTCAAACATATATATTATTTGTATCACAAAATGGCCAGAGTTCCTATTTGGAGTAGCTGGTAATGAAATTTTTAAAGAAATTCACTTTATGTGTAAATAATATGACTTAACTCTCAAGATAGGAAAAATAGCCTCATGAATTAAAGGAATGTGGTTAACAGCGTGCTTTTTTCCTCTCATCAATGAATCCTCAGTTCCAAATCAGATCTTGTGGTGATAGGAAGTCTTTTCACAGACCTTTGGGTCAATGTGTAGCTCTCATGATATTAAGCTTTGAAGCAAGACATCAACTTTTATAGGTTTTTTACCTTTACCTTCGACATCCAGCAAGTGCCGGGAAACCATACAGGGAAGCTCCGGGGTCGAAAATAGCAAATCTCCACGGAAGGAAAGTTCACTTGTGTGGCCACACATAAATTTCAAAGCCTCCAAATCTCCACCATAATATCCCCTGACGCTCTCCTCCCTTGAGCCATGCGGGCAGCCACCACTGCACTCAAGGAGATACGAACCCGACAATGCAGGATCGCACGCCGGTATATCAGGTGAATAAGGGCACTCCGAGAGGAACGGACCCAACGAGAAAGGATCGCACGCCGGCAACCAGGTAAGTAAAAGTTCCAGAGTATGTCTCCTTCCACGTGTGATCTTCAACACTGGACAGGTATTCTCAGGGCAGGGTTTGGACGTCACTACCCGCCCCGTTAATTAGAACAGCTGACGCGTTTCATCCCTGAACGGGATTTCTTCAGAGCAGTTTGACAGGTACTGCCAAACACACTATATTTATAGTGTCCCAAATTCATTCATTGGTTCAATAATAGAAAACATAATGTTTAAAAGATGTTATAGATAATATATCTAGATCTTTCATGAGATGCCGCAATTCTATATATCTCTCAATTTTGATAACAGACATAGACATTTTTATATTCAAACATGCAATTCGTATATCCATTAAGTCACATCCATAAGTATATTCGGTATTTTCAAGGAGAGGGCAATCAGTGGTGTGTCTCTACTTCGTCAAGATAAGACCAATAATTGAATTTTACATAGAAGTACCATTGCTACCTGAACTCAATTATTAATATCAATTCCTCCGTAAATACGGTTAACTACTACTATCCAGACCCTATAGTGAATTTATGAAGGAACACATTTATCTTCAATAAGGGATCCTTTATTATGCCATTTAGACAGAAGACACCGAAGTCTGTTTGATTTTTTAATTTTTTAACTACCCATACATATACAATATGAAATTCATATAATAATTTAGGAGAAGCAGGGAGAGAGGACCATCACCTGTTAAGGTATTAGGACCCGGGTCCCCACCAGCATCACATTTCAAAAGTGAAGCATTTTTGGAAAAATGGGATGAGGAGTGCTTGAGACACTCAAGGAATTTGATGGACTTATTGATAGAAGAGGAGAAAAATATGCTTAGTTCGCTCAATGTGGAAATTGAGGAGAGTGTTAAAAAATTAGATATATTTTGCAAGGATCCGGAATTTGAAAAACTAAATGTTAGTCTCAAAAAAGAGGTGGAAATGGAACTTCGTGAAATATCAATACGGAAAAGGAGAAAATTCCAAAGGGATACTTTTGATTTTGAGCAGAAACAAATTTTCTCCTTTACAAAAAATAGAGAAAAACAAAACAAAAGTAGACTACGAGTGAGAAGGAATACCTTTATGTCAACAGATGGGGAAACTACAAGTGACCCATCTAGTGATAATGAGATGGGGAAACACATTAGAGTTGAGGAATCACAATCTAAGGTCTCTTTTTTAGGGGACCGAAACAGAGGGAAATTCGGAGAGGAAAGAATAGTAGAGAAAAAAGGAGGACCAATACAAGACAACGCAGGGGAAGATAGATAATAATATGAATAACATAATTAATTTAACCGATTTCCCCCTATCAACACACCATATATCCTTATTGAATCGTGGATTGGGCTTCTCACCAGTTACCCCTGGAAAGGAATTTGAGATATGTAAAGACCTTCACCTCTTTCTCAGAAAGATTCTTTTAAGACTTTGGCATGGGGAAAAAAAATGAGAGGAATAGTCAAAACGAGAATGTGGCATCACAGTCACAGAGAGAAATAATGGAATTTGGAATGATCCCTAATTTGGAAATGTCGGATCTGAATACTTTAGTGGATTTAAATTAGTTATGGAGGGAAGGTAATACATTGGAGAATACATATAATCTTGAAGAGGATCTTACTGATATTATCCCAGAGTATACGGGCTTGCGGAAAAAAAGCAGTACCATGCCAAGTATATATTCTAACAGATACACACATGCATTTTTGGAGGCCATGCTTAGAGATATTGGTGTCATCGACTGGTCCTCCTTTCTGTGTGAGGACAACTTAACTGAAAGTGAACGAAAAGCCCTAAAGGAATTGCAAAATATTGAAAATATTGTAATCAAGCCCAGTGATAAGGGTGGAAATGTTGTCCTCCTCAGAGAGGAGGACTATGTCGGTGAGATTAAAAGACAATTGGAGACGGATACATATTCTCTTTTGAAGGATAACCCACTGGACAACATAATGGGAACTTTAAATAGAAAATTGACTTTTGCATTGGATGAGGGCTTAATTAATAAGAATGAGTTCCAATATTTGGAGGTAAGAGAACCCCGTATGCCCACTATATATGTGCTTCCCAAGGTGCATAAAAATAGGAATACACCTCCGGGTAGACCTATTATTTCGGGGTGTGATGGTCCAACAGATCACCTTGGGAAATACATAGACGAAAAATTGAAACCCTTCGTCCGCACACTTCCATCCTTTGTATTGGATACAGGGGATCTTCTAAACAAAATTGACAATTTGACTCTTGAGGAAGACTTCATCCTGGTAGGATTGGATGTGGAGTCATTGTATACTTCCATCCCACATGATGTTGGCCTTAAAGCGGCCGCGCATTTTCTGGAGAGGAGAGGAGGAGACTGGGCTCACCAAAATGAATTTATTATTGAAATGTTGGAATTCGTTTTGAATTATAACTGCTTTTCTTTTGATGGCAAATTCTATCGTCAGATTCGTGGAACAGCCATGGGATCCTCTTGTGCACCATCATATGCCTGCTTACATTTGGGCTGGTGGGAAGAATTTATAGTATACCCACATCCCCTCTTCAGAAAATGCGCCTCCGCTTGGCTTAGGTATATGGATGATGTTCTCTTATGTTGGAAGGGACCATTGGATTTGCTAGAAAGCTTCATTGGAGATTTAAATTCCAATAAATTGAATATCCTTCTGACCTTTACTTATAGTGAAGATCACATTAGCTTTCTAGATCTTAATATTCATAGGGAGGGAAATAGATTAAAAACGACTACATATCGGAAACCAACATCAGGTAATACCCTTTTGGCAGCAAGTAGCCATCACTTTCCCTCTCAAATTAAGGGGATCCCGATAAGCGAATTTCTTCGAATTCGCCGTAACTGTACTGATTTCAGGGACTTCAAAAGCGAAGCACAAGATCTATCCTCTCGCTTTGAAGATAGGGGATACTCCAAAAAAAATTATCAAGAAAGGATACAATAGGGCATCTAGGCAGAATAGAGAGGAAATTCTCAAGAGAGGTAAAAAAGATAACAGTGACAATAGAGTCAGATTCATTTCGAGGTATGGGTCCCATTGGAACATACTTCGGAATTTGCTGATAAAAAACTGGCCACATTTAACTTTGGACAAAAGAATCAACTCAATAGTGGGGAATGTACCGAGTATGGTTCCCAGAAAGGCCCCCACGCTGAGGAATATGTTGGTGAGTTCTGAGTTCAAGAGAAGGACCCCAGGCAATGAGAAATGGCTACAGAAACGCCCAAAAGGAATGTTCATGTGTGGCTCTTGTAGATGTTGCAAGTATGTGTTAAAATCAGATACCTTTCTTGACAGTGAACACAAAAGGGAATTCAAAGTCTATAATTTCATTAATTGCCGCTCAACCATGGTCGTTTACTCCATTATCTGCCCATGTGGGAAACAATACATTGGGAAAACGAAACGAGAATTACATATTCGTATTAGCGAACATATTCGGGACATTACCAAGGGTGAAATGACAAATTCTTTAGCTGCACACTTCAAAACATATCATGCCCAATCACCAACTGGTTTAAAATTCATGGGGATTTATCAATTATTTCAAGACAGAAGGGGAGGTGATCTTAACCGAACACTCCTCCAAAAAGAAACCATGTGGATTTACACACTGGGAACTTTGAATCCTAGGGGACTAAATAATGAAATAAAATTTAATATGTTCCTTTGAATAGATGGGAGCCAAGAGGCTGTTTTGTCTCCTGGTATTGTATTCCCTCCTCATCTCTCGGTATTTTGGAGTTACTTAGTATTAGATAAAAACAATCCTTTATGGATGAGGGTTGGATCAAAAAATGGGACCTTAATTATTTCATCCTGGGAGAAAGATTTAGTAAATTTGAGTGTGAAATTTTTTGGATTAGATATTCTTTCCTTGGAAGCCTGATGTGTGCCTTTGGTCTGGATATCCCATTTCCTATACAATGGTAATCTACTTTTAGTGGAATGAGTATGAGCAATTTTATTTCCAATATGAAATGACTAATCAATTGGATAAATAATATAAAATAAATGAACATAATATTCATCTCTTGCAATCTTTTGTAGCGAGGGGAGTAGCGTTTTGGGTCCCCGTGGGTGGTGGGAATTAGGGATCCATTGTTCTATGGACATTGGATCCCTCTTCCTGCCCCCTTTGGGATTTCCCGACGGCTTCTATCATGTGCCATAGTCTTATACATATATACATATTATTATGAAATTTAGTAGTAAAATTACCAAACGAATGTTAATTGTATTAAAATCAAATTCATTTGGGGGTGGTGGGGACCCGGGTCCTAATACCTTAACAGGTGATGGTCCTCTCTCCCTGCTTCCCCTAAAGTATTATATGAATTTCATATTGTATATGTATGGGTAGTTAAAAAATTAAAAAATCGAACAGACTTCGGTGTCTTCTGTCTAAATGGCATAATAAAGGATCCCTTATTGAAGATAAATGTGTTCCTTCATAAATTCACTATAGGGTCTGGATAGTAGTAGTTAACCGTATTTACGGAGGAATTGATATTAATAATTGAGTTCAGGTAGCAATGGTACTCCTATGTAAAATTCAATTATTGGTCTTATCTTGACGAAGTAGAGACACACCACTGAGTGCCCTCTCCTTGAAAATACCGAATATACTTATGGATGTGACTTAATGGATATACGAATTGCATGTTTGAATATAAAAATGTCTATGTCTGTTATCAAAATTGAGAGATATATAGAATTGCGGCATCTCATGAAAGATCTAGATATATTATCTATAACATCTTTTAAACATTATGTTTTCTATTATTGAACCAATGAATGAATTTGGGACACTATAAATATAGTGTGTTTGGCAGTACCTGTCAAACTGCTCTGAAGAAATCCCGTTCAGGGATGAAACGCGTCAGCTGTTCTAATTAACGGGGCGGGTAGTGACGTCCAAACCCTGCCCTGAGAATACCTGTCCAGTGTTGAAGATCACACGTGGAAGGAGACATACTCTGGAACTTTTACTTACCTGGTTGCCGGCGTGCGATCCTTTCTCGTTGGGTCCGTTCCTCTCGGAGTGCCCTTATTCACCTGATATACCGGCGTGCGATCCTGCATTGTCGGGTTCGTATCTCCTTGAGTGCAGTGGTGGCTGCCCGCATGGATCAAGGGAGGAGAGCGTCAGGGGATATTATGGTGGAGATTTGGAGGCTTTGAAATTTATGTGTGGCCACACAAGTGAACTTTCCTTCCGTGGAGATTTGCTATTTTCGACCCTGGAGCTGACTGCTTCCCTGTATGGTTTCCCGGCACTTGCTGGATGTCGAAGGTAAAGGTAAAAAACCTATAAAAGTTGATGTCTTGCTTCAAAGCTTAATATCATGAGAGCTACACATTGACCCAAAGGTCTGTGAAAAGACTTCCTATCACCACAAGATCTGATTTGGAACTGAGGATTCATTGATGAGAGGAAAAAAGCACGCTGTTAACCACATTCCTTTAATTCATGAGGCTATTTTTCCTATCTTGAGAGTTAAGTCATATTATTTACACATAAAGTGAATTTCTTTAAAAATTTCATTACCCAGCTACTCCAAATAGGAACTCTGGCCATTTTGTGATACAAATAATATATATGTTTGAAAACCGCAAGTGTGAACACGATCCAGCGGTTTTTCATTCATTTTTTGAAATCTTTCTAAAATTGGTTTACACATATATAGTTTGCTATATATCCATCAGGCAATATCACCCATGTTTTGAAGGTTCTATTGTATGTTATCTTTCCTGGCCAGGAGAATTCTCTTTTTAAAATTGTTATTTTTGTATTTATGTATAAATTAAATTTTGCCGGTATTATCTGGATTCAAAAATAAAATACTATGTTAAATTTTATTCAACCTAAGAGTGCCTAGTTATATTTCTGGATCATTTTTCTTTTTTCTATAATCTTTATCAGGAATGGCACCGTGCTATATTATATTGCAATGTTGGGTTTGTTAGGTATGGTTTGGTAATAACCACATCTTTTTTCTATATATAATACTGTAGGAGGAAGCACGCTGGATTCACAGTTTGGGCACCCTGAGTCCCGGTGGTCTTAACGAGCGGTTCACCTTCTCTGACCCTTTGGACATTTTTGTATTTTAACCCATTACATTCTCTATTCTGTGTTGCTACGTACATAGCATTGTTAATGCTCAATCACCTTGAAGGTGGCTAACTATGGCAATTGTGTTCTCTAATTGGAGACACACTCATATGCAGTGCGTGGTTGTTTATATAATAACTACTCAAATTTTAATGACTACAGTCTATTTACCTGTTTTACATCATTCCTTACCATCTTACAGCTTAATAATCTTGTTTATATTGTTTGACGTATTCAAACTACACTTTTCTGACGGCCACCGCTGCGGTCTCTCTTGCATTATCTAGTATCACTATGATTCAATCATGGTAATTGATGACATTATCATCTCTACTGGTAATATTCTGCTATCTAATCGGAAATGGGGTATCAGTTACCTCCCCCTTTGCCAGCGCCAAATATCGGCACTCCTATTTGTATTTCTAACTGCTACACTTATGACCATTAATAGTGATGGAGACATTGCCGTCCTCGTTGATGGCTACATTCATCTTTGCTGTAACTAGTAAAGTCCGTTCTGCTCCCCCTGGTACTTGCATGCCGGGTTTTTCGAGCATGCGCTTTAGAGACATTCTCCTAGTCTCTTTCTTTTCATGACCGTGATCTCGGTATTTATCTGAGCGTGTCACTGCGCATGCGTCGCAAAACAACATCTCATTAGCTGCTCAGGGCAGGACTTGCCATTTGCCCGATCATCTGTCCACCACATAGACGGAGGCTCGGCCTCCTGTTCTGAACCCTATTGGCCATAACCGTAATGAGCTGACATCTGTAGTGAATTTGCCATGTATTTAGGAACGGGAAATCCGCGGCACGCCGTCATTAGCCCTAATACCCCTGAAGACGCTACATCTGTAGTGAAACATGTCGGAGGGGCTCTTTTGAAATTTTAACACATGCTTAACTGCTGGTCTCAGATATTGAATTTATGAGTTGGAGTGTGGCGTTCTGCAGCCGCTGACACTCTGTATCTCTACAACAGCACTGTTACATAATGCACTACGCTAAACAATACCAGCAGCAGACATGAATTTTTTAATTTCCGTGTGGTTTGTCTTTTGCTAAGATAGCACAATAAAAATTTGGTTAATTTAATTCAATTTATAGTTGGAAAAAAAAGGGCCTATTTTGCCGGCAGGCATCCATTTATATTGATTGTGATTGTGCCCACCAACTATTGGGGTCTCTTTCTCTAGTGTTTGTTAATACACAGCCATGGCCCCGCTCTGACAGCGGATAGGAAAGAAACATCTCCTCTCCGCCGTTAACCCTTTGAACACCGCGATGAAAGCTGATCACGGTGTTCAAGGAGGGGGGACTGCACATTGATCGCGTCACAGAAAATAACTGTGACGTGATCAAAGCCCACAACTCATATGGCCAGACAGCCCAGGGTCCATTGAAGGACCCCAGGGCTGTCTGAACATATTTACTGTTGTTAGGGCATACTGAGGTATACCCTAACAACTGCCTGTGTACGATCAGTAACAGGCTAATGTACTGGCAAAATAAAAATAAAAATGATAAATCCCTTTATGGGATTAAAAAAAGAAGTTAAATGAATGTAAAAAAAAAAATTAATGATAAATAAATAAATAAAAAGTAAAAAAATACACAGAAACACACATTTTTTTATAATATATAAACTTTTTAAAATATAAGTCCCAAAACATGAAATAATATAGACATATTTGGTATCGCCACGACCGTAACAACCTGTACAACAAATGTATGACATTATTTATGACGCTCGGTATGGTGTAAAAAAAAAATATTAAAACTGCAGTCAAACTGCTTTTTTTCTGCAATTTCGCCAAAATAAAAATTTATAGAAATTAAACGATAATGTATTTGTACCAAAAAATTGTACCTACATAAAGTACAACTCGTCCCGCAAAAAACAAAGTCTGATACAACTACGTCGTACAAAAAATATAAGGGTTATGAGCGTCGGAATGCAAAGAGGGAAATCTAAAAAAATTGCTCTGTCCTCTAGGCCAAAATTGGCCGTGTCCTTAAGGGGTTAAACTTCAAATATTGGACAGGTTGGATTTTAACTTGTCTCATCCGATTGTTCTCTTGGATATAAGAGGTTAAAGACAGTCACAACTGCTTATCGTCTCTACTAAAGTACATCTGGCCAAGTCCAATTGCATGGGCTATCAGGTGTTGGAGTAAGCAAAAAAAGTAATCTTTCGGCTGATGGGGAAGTCAAGTGACAACCCCTAAAAGCAAATACAATTTTTACACAATTCCTTTGTATGCAGCAAGTGGGAACTACCGCAAAATTGTAGGTTTTCTTATCCATAGATGATCAACACTGATGAGCGGCTAATATGGTTTTCTGCACTTTGCAAATAAATTATGTCAGGAAATAGTTCATATAAACTCTGTTCCTTGACATTCTGAAACCTGCGCAGTGTAAAGGGCAAGGTGATAACCTCCTTCCTGTACCATGGAATCTGAATATCAACTCAATGCAATATACAATGGCTTTTGTTTTAGATATAATCCCAGTCTGATTATAATTTCCTAGTGTGCTTCATACACAGCTATTGAAGGCTCAGTGGAATCCAAACAGACCACATTCAGGGCAGACATGTCAGACCTAGGTTATTAAAACTATATGAAATACATTTTTTATTGAATGCACTGAGATGAATACATTTTTAATGTGAGATTTCAAAACCTATATCATTAAAGTGGAATTGTCAAATCTCCTTTAGCATGGTTCTGAAAATGGTGGTAACAGTAGTGAAACAATCTGAACTGACCACGACCTATATAAAAAAAACACCACAAATATACAATAAGTTTTACTTTTCTGTACTTTAGAAAGGAATAAAGTTAATAATAAATCATTTATTCATAGAGGACATTCTTGTTGTGAAGGAAATTTTATAGCAATACCAACATAATGAGGTTGAGCTCAAGCACCAATTATATTGTGTCCTGACATGACATTGGCAAAATAATTTCATTGTCTGTACTCATAAATCGACAAGTTATTTAAGGATTTCTCTAGTATGAATATTTCATTTCCTACGTGTTAGTTTCTGGAGCTACACCAAGGGGTCTCAAACACGTGGCCCCGGAGGCTGTCATCTGTGGCCCGCGGGGCACCGTAGCTCCGTTGGGAGAGGAGAGAGCAGACCAAAGGAGGAGTTCCCCGGCGAATGATGGAGCCCCTGACGTCACTGTCCATATATGGACAGTGACGTCAGGGAGTTCCCCAGAGACGGAGTCCCAGAGAAGAGCTTATACTAGCACTCTGCTACAGGATTTCTGCTCTGAGGAAGCCCCTGACATCACTGTCCATACATGGACAGTGATGTCAGGAGCAGAGCTGGAGTCCCAGTCAGAGTGCTAGAAGCAGCTCTGCTCCGGGACTCCGATTGGGGAAGCCCCTGACATCACTGTCTATATATGTACAGTGATGTCATGAGCAGAGATGGGGTCCCAGGCAGAGCGCTAGTAGCGCTCTGCCTGGGACTCCGGCTTTGGTATTGACCATGACATTCCCACAGTGACGTCAGGGGCTACTCCAGCAGCGGAATCCCCGGCATAAGCGTTGGCAATGCTCCGGCTGGGGATTCCACTCATAAAAGGGAGCCCCAATGGAGCTATCTACAGGGGAGTGTGTGTGTCACTATCTACATAGGGCACTGTGGTCTTATTTACAGAGGGTACTGTGGCATTATTTACAGAGGGCACTGTGGCATTATCTGGGGGTGTGGCATCATCTATAGAGGGCACTGTGGCATTATCTACAGAGGGCACTGTGGCATTATATATGGTTGGGTGTGCGGCAGTATCTACAGAGGGCACTGTGGCGCTATCTAAAAAGTGGCTGCCCAATTTTCATCTTATTGTGCCAAACGCTGCCAACTGTGCAGCCAGACTGCATTTAGCGACACTTAAAATGGATTGTTAAAATAAGCACGTGAAGTAAACTCGCAAATTTCCGTTAAGTTTAAACCTAGCAGTTATAGTATATATATTATAGTAATTTAGTATTATTATAGTAGTGTAGTACTGTTATAGCACTGTAGTATTATTCTAGTAATGTAACATTATGATAGTAATGTAGTATTCTTATGGTAATGTAGTATTATAGTAATGTAGTATTGTTATGGTAATGTAGTATTATTATAGTAGTGTAGTATTATTATAGTAATGTAGTATTGTTATAGTAATGTAGTATTGGTATAGTAATGTAGTATAGTAATAAAGTATTGTTATGGTAATGTAATATTGTTATAGTAATGTAGCAATATTATAGTAATGTAGCAATATTATAGTAAAGTAGTATTATTATGGTAATGTAGCAATATTATAGTAATGTAGCAATATTATAGTAATGTATTATTATTATAGTAATGTAGTATTGTTATAGTAATGTAGTATTATTATAGTAATGTAGTATTATTATAGTAATGTAGTATTGTTATAGTAATGTAGTATTCTTATAGTAATGTAGTATTGTTATAGTAATGTAGTATTATTATAGTAATGTAGTATTATTATAGTAATGTAGTATTGTTATAGTAATGTAGTATTATTATAGTAATGTAGTATTGTTATAGTAATATAGTATTATTATAGTAATGCAGTATTGTTATAGTAATGTAGTATTGTTATAGTAATGTAGTATTATTATAGTAATGTAGTATTATTATAGTAATGTAGTATTGTTATAGTAATGTAGTATTATTATAGTAATGTAGTATTATTATAGTAATGTAGTGTTATAGTAGTTCAAATAACAAATTGATTAACAATAATTTTTTATTGTATCAAATTTGAAAGTAATGCGGCCCGTCAACTTCACATTTTTTTTATGTGTTGCCCATTTACCCGGCCGAGTTTGAGGCCCCTGAATTAGACGGCCAGAAACCTTTAGGTTAAAAGCCCTTTGATATCAATGGAGCCATGGCCATCCATACTGATGAGAGAATTCCTCCAAACCAGGTGTACTCTTTACAGAGACTATGTCTAAGCTCCCATGACCCATGAAACCTAATACCAGCCACAAATATGGAAAGATAAAATCAGTGGCTATTTTTGTTAAGCATTATACAAAAGGCTGTCCTTTTATATCACTCATTCAAGGTCTACTTGCACAAAGTGCTGCATGATATTATGCACGTTAAGAAAAAGCTTAGCCTTGGATATTTTACAACCATTTCAGGAGAGAATATTCTCTATAAGAAATGTATTCGGACTACCATTTGTATTTATTGATACGGGGGTACAGTATGGTAATTTTTTTTCCAATATTACAATAAGTTACCTGAGTGACAGTTCAATGAGCGACCTCCCCTTCATCAAGAGAGCCTACAGTCCTCTGATGTAGTATTTTACGATTAAGGTCGGCACAGGCTAAACTTTTATCAAGAGATTAAAAGTTAGTTTTGAAGTTGGGCAATTCAAATTACAGGAAGCTTGTTATCAGGGTTAAATCATAAGATTTGGGTACATGCAAAATAACCTTTCAAAGGGGCACTGCTTGCCCTTAGGGTGCAAAAGGGTCTTTCATCTTAGCCTTCCCCTTGCGTACTAATGGGACTATAGGAGTAACACACAACAGAGGTGAAACTAGAAGCTCCTGGGCCCCAATAAAAAATCTTTAACAGGGCCCCCCACCTACACTTTGACATATAAATTGCTGATGTCTTCTTATGTGGTCTTGGGGCACCCTCAGGCACCAGGACCCGGGTGCGACTATACCTCATTTACAGAAAAAAGAAGCTCTGCAGCACAAATCTGCTCTAACTAGTGGAATACTGTACGGACTAAGAGAATAGGAACATTCATATACACATGTGTTTTTGGGTGAAGATCCTTTTTAAAATGTACAGCACAGGGTAAAATTTATTTTCTCCTTTTGACTGCCTTCCTTCTTATTGTGTACAAAAGAATAGACAGAGCAGAGAACTTGGCTACCAAACTTTAGTGGATTTTGTATAGAAGATGTCATCACAAGCAGAACAAAAGAAAAACATGTCCATTACATAATTCACAGTGACATTTATATGTATCATACTGAAAGAATACTTTGTTTTTTTTCTATTTCATACAAACCTTGTTACATCTCAAACAGGTTGGATTCTGTCATCACAGATGTATTGCTCTTATCTACACATGCGGCTTCGGAAGATGAGAAGTAAGAAAGGGATTATAATATAATTAGCATTTAAAATGTGGGTAGTTGAGGAATATATTATGAGATAAAGGGATTTTCCTAAGATTATACTTACACTGGGCATCATCAAGACGGTATATGTGTTTACAATAGCAGCATTCTCCACAACACAAGGACAGCAACCGATGTAACAAAGGTTTTCAGTCACTTATCACACATTATGTTTTCGTTTTAAAGTATCTCCAGTGTTTTGTTGAAATCATACAGAAAATAGCTGCATTGATTTATAATGTAATTGCTATGGAAAGAAGAGGTGGAAGGAGCTCTGCTACAGAGCTCTGGTGCAGTCATTCTTGTCCAGCCCCAACCAGAAAAAAATCAGACTGACTTCCAGGGAAGTTACACTACATCTATTACCATGTCCAGTGCTAATGCAGAGGACACACAGTGCAGAGCGATCACACAATAATCTTCCCGTGGTCAGAAGAAGTCATTCATTCCTGCAGCGGGTCTGGTGCGCACAACAACTGTTTTTAGCAGGTTTTGTCTGCGGGAGTAAATTACCACAGAGGATAAAGTGCTTGTCAAATCAAACCACACCATTTAGTTAACACGGCCGCAAAGGAGGTATTCGTTTTACATTATGTCCCCTATAGGGTTTATTATAGAAAAATACCAGAGCACACAATATATGATATTTTAACAAAATAAAATACTGCTTAAGCATCCACAAGTGATATTCTTGCCTGTCAAAATATTGTGTTATAGTCTAATGAATTGTGCCCCATAGCATTCCCAAGGGCACATTCAGACGTGGCGGAATTGCTGTGGAAATCCTTAGCAGACAGTATGTCCATTGGTTTCCACACCTTTTTAGTTATATTCGGGCAGACATTTCGGGAAAACTCCGCTGCGGACCATAGGCTGCAATGCAGAATTTTCCCTCCGCAGCATGCACTGTCTGTTGCGGAGATGAAGCGGAATTACACTGCGGATTTCAGCCTTTGCAATGCAAAAACTGAAATCTATGGCAAGTCCGCTGTGATATCTGCAACGTCTGAATTACATGTCAAATATGCAAATGTTGGTGCATATTCTTTGCGTAATTGCTCCAAATCTGCACCAACATTTGCAGCGGAAAAACTCAGCCACGTCTGAACGTGTCCTAAAAGCTCCTCCTGCTCTGGGGATCATTGCCAGAGCAATATGGTGGCTAGACTTCTTTGTGATCCTAGTTTTCACAGTTCTGTTTCTGTATTGCTGTTTATATGTGTACCGACCTTCTGTCTGTTTTTGACCATCTTTGCCTGCCACCTGCCCTGACCTATTGCTACATTCACTTTATTGATCCTTTGCCGCCTGTCCAGACCTATCACTATGTTGAACTATGTTGAACCTCTGCCACATGCTTAGACATATAGCTAGTTACTACTGTGCCTTTTACAACATCAGCCGTCACCAAGGTAGACTACTCTGGGGGTAGCGACCTGGGGTTCCCCCACAGCAAAGTCCACTATGTACGAGGGTCAAAGGATGAAGACCGGGGCTCCAAGTCAAATCCCTTGGTGACAAGGAGGGTTCACACCGCCCCCTGCTGGCACTACTTTAGCACAAACCTAGGGCTATCGTTACAACCATAGGGCACAAATATCATTTTCAGAGAGCACAAATATCAGAAACATACATAAAGTCTACACAATTATAGAAATCATACACAGCATAAGAAATAAGGCCATAAAGATAGGGTTGTGCAGTATCAAGAATTATTTATGATGTAATGGACATGGTTTTATTTAACAATAACTATTATTATAGAAAAAGAGAGATATGAGGCAAACAGAAGCTTTTATTTTGTTATAAAGTTTGTGTAAATGGACATAGTTCACGAGTGTATAGCATATATACAGTATTCTAAGGTAGACATAACTACAGATTGACATATTTTAGGTTCTCTGTAATATTAAAGGGAATGAAAAAAAATCGGTCAGTTTTTTTTTTTTCCATAAACAGCGCCTCTTTTGTCTATAGCTGTGTCTGCTATTGTTATTTGGTTCTATTCACTATTAGATGCGATACCTGAGACAGCTAATGAACAAAAGTGGCATTATTTCTGGAAAAACGCAAACTCTTTTTTTCTCATCTCAGACATCTGATAAACACTATTCCCTTTAACACCTTTCCACATGCATTTATTTAAGGCAAACAGACATGCATGTACGTCACGGTGATGGCACGGGCAGAAAAGACGTAAAAAATAAACGCAAAAAATAAAGACGGAATTGCTTTTTGTTTTCATGCTCCCACCACCCAAACAATAATGCTAATTAATAAATAATCTATATGTACCCCAAAATGGTTCTGTTAAAAAATATGACTCGTTTCTCACCCAAAAATTTTTTACAGATGCGACTACATTAAAGTGGTTGTCCAGGAATACATTTTATTTATATTTTAACTTAATGTGACATATATAATTAACTTTCTAATATAATGTATGTTTATATGTGGCAGCGTTACTGTGTTCTGACTTGCGGTCTCGTGACCGCACCCAGAGTAAACTTTTCACTTCCTCTGATGTTACGTGTCTTTGCTCGGCCAGCACTTCCGGCTGAGAAGCTGCACGGCGCGTCATCAAGTAGATTTACAGGCAGTGCGCTGGGCGGATGTTTTATGAGCTCTTCAAAGCTCCGCCTCTGGTCGCACTGCCTGTAATTGTAGTTGATGACCCGTGTTCTCTGCTCAACCGGAAGTGCTGGCTGAGCAAAGAGACGGAACTTCATCTCTCATAGCACACGCCCCCTCCTCCTTCTACTCCAGTGGTTCCCAACCCGGGTGTTGCTGCCCTAGGGGGTGCCGTAAGAACCCTCGAGGGTTGCTGCGACACGCCTCTGAACCACTGCCACGGCCGTGCTTTCTCTACTCCTCCTCCCCCTCTCAGCGCGAAGTGCATGTGAGGAGGAGGAGATATTTTTGCAGCTCCCTTGTAGATAGCACCCCCTACCTCCATAGATAGCGCCACTGTAGCTCCCTGAAAGAGCGGAATCCTACTGTGGCCGGGGATTCTGTTCCTGGATGGAGCGCTTGATGTCTCTGTCCATCTATGGGCAGTGACATCAGGGGCAACTCCTGAAGCGGAATCACCGTCTACTGCATTGCCAATGTGGAGGCCGGTGATTCGGCTCCAGGAGAAGCCCCTGACGTCACTATCCATTTATGTCACTATCCATTTACGTATAATTATATTTGTCCCCGAAAAGGTTGGGAAAATCTGTTCTACTATCTGATGTAGAAGGAGGAGGGGGTGGCATTCATGTTATGCCTCAATCCCCGCAGGTTACATAAATATAGGTTATATGGGTGTTATATAAATACAGGGATGATGGGGGTTATATAAATGCAGGGATGATGGGGGATATATTCAGAAATGATGGGGGTTATCATCCCTGTATATAACCCCCATCATCCCTGTGTGTTACCCTCAAGATCCCTGTGTATAACCCCATGATCCCTGTATATAACGCCCATCATCCCTGTATATAATCCCCATCCTCCCTGTGTATTACCCCATCATTCCTGTATATAACCGCCATCATCCCTGTATATAACTTCCATCATCCCTGTATATAACCTCCATCATCCCTGTATATAACCCCATCATCCCTGTATATAACCCCCCATCATCCCTGTATATAACCCCCATCCGTCCTGTGTGATAATTACTGGGTGTATGTGACAGTGCAGGGAGCTGAGTGACTGTAATTAGAGCAGGGAATGACCTGTGAACATGGAGGAACATGACAGTATGCAAATACCAGAGAAGCTGTGGAGGAAGGGGGGATGTAAGCTTTCTCCATATATGCAGCAAGGGATCATGGGTATGGTGGGCCACAAGACAGTAAACAGCCAGGAACAGAAGCAAGGGATGTAAATAAACAGAAAGAGCAGCAGTGACGATTGAGATCAAACAGAAGCTGGTTAGAAGGTTAGTAGGGGGTTTTAGGGAAGGCAAACCAAGGCTGGGGGACACATTTTATAAAAAAAAAAAAAAAAAGTTTCCTGGCCATCCCCTTTAAACTGTTAGTGACCACCCATTAGTGTTTTTACAGCGGCCACTAACGGGATTTATTCCGATGCAATAGCCTTTTTGTATGGGTCTTTTTGAATACATTCAGCCTATGCACCAGGGAAGTCTTTCCAGCACATATGTCAAACGTAGAATACAAACGTGATGTGAACCGACCCATCGTGGGAGCTGTGCCCACGTACCAACTGTCCAGCTCACTGGCTACAAAGGCTTAGAGGAAATATTGCTAATAAAACATCTTCGCTTTTTTAAATGTAAAGACATTGTTGAATTATCACCTATATAATATGTTGTAAATACGGGAGTGAAATTTAAGAATTATTTTGTAAACCTTATAAAATAAAATAAAAATGTGGAATTTTTTATAGTATGTTGCACCAGCTTAGACAAACATAAAAGGGTACCCAAGACATTAACACAACTTTGGGTTAACAGTCCGTCAGTATCTGGAAATGTAACCTTTAGTAAAAGGTCATCCCAAATATATATTTTTTATCAACTCAGAGTATTTTGGCTCTTGTGTTTGGATTTTTTGCCAGTACTACAAAACTTCTCTAGCACAGAAATATTCTTCTTGCATTCACTGCATGTTTGAAATATCCCCAAAGATTTTCAATAATACTTGAGCCTGGAGACTGTGAAGGACATTCCAAAACCTTCAGGTTTCTATTGTAAATTCTTAATAGTTAGTTTGCAGAATTTTGAAAGACTGTTGTTCTAAACTATTCAACCTCTGCTCAGAATTTAGTTTCCCACATTCTGTTGGGCATTAGTGTGTAGCATTCTTTGACACTAAAGGGAATTGAATTTACATCTGTTTACCCAAGTTTTCTTGAGTCTGAATTTTACTTTTTTGTCCAGAGCCCTGTCTCATAATAGAGGCAAATATAAGAGAAAAAAATAGGGGTTTCCTTTTGCTCATTCACACCACCATACCTTCCATTCACCCATGTCTTGTAATAGAGAAGGGTAGGAATATTATGTATTATTTATAAACCACCATAAACTTCCTATGTGCTGTACATATCAAGCACAGAGGGATTTAAACACATAACATATGAACACACAATAAAACCCAGCAAACACAATAGATGACAGGTGCAAATTGAATAACACACTTGAAGAAGGAGAAAGGGCCTCGCCCAAGAGGGTTTAGCAACCTAAGAGCCAAAGTTTAAAGAGACAGTAGGTGGGGGTAGAATCTGCTTATAATGTTGTGTAGTGGAGACAGGGTTATTAGTGGTTGTAAGTTTTCCTGAATATAGGTTTTTTATCTTGCTTTTTAATGTTTGAAGGGTGGAAGAGAGTCTCCAAGCTACGGGGATGCCCGTAGAAATCTTGTAGACCAAGATGTGACCAAGATAAGGGCAGAGAAGAAGGTCAATGATGAGAGATTGCAAGTAAGGAGGCAGAGACGTATGGGTTGGACTAGTTTTGGAGAGCTACATAGATTGATGTCAGTAATTTGAAATGTATTTGCTTGCAATGGCTAGTCAGTGAAGGGTCTGGCACAGAGGAGATGCAGTGGAGAAAGAGGGAAAACCAGTCAGCATAGCTACGGATATAATGGAGGGGTACAAGAATGTTAGGGGGAAGGTCAGAAAGGAAGATGTTGCAGTGATATAGGCAGAATATGATGAGGGCTCATACAAGCATTTTGGTTGATATACGGTTGAGGGAAGAGTGGATTAAAAAAATGTTTTTTCACTGGTGGTGGCAGGAGCGGGTAAGGGCTTAGGATACGTGGACACGATGGATTGATGATGCTTCAGCCCATTCCTTCACCCTTTGTGCGTTTTGCCTCTATATTGCACAAGTATCAGTTTGGTGTTCTGGAGCACTCAGGTGTGTGTCTATGTCATGCCAAAAAGAAAGGACAACAGCCATGACCTCAGAGAAGAAATTGTTGCTGCTGATTATTGTTGGAAGGGCTAGAGTGAATTCAGAGAAATTGCTGCACTCCAATATAAGTTAAATATAATTTAATCACCAGATATTTGCAAATGTCTGGTAATTAAAATATCTTCAACTTATATTGGAGTGCAGCAGTTTCTCTGTACATGCTATGGGAAGTAGAAACTGGAACCTAGAAGTCAAACTGTGGAGCACCCATCAAAGGGTTCATTTGAGAAAAGCTTTTTGTGCTGCTTCTCTCTGTCTAGATAAGGTGAATTCACATTTGGCAGATTTGCTGCAGAAATATCTGTGACTGTCCAATTCATCTCAATGGGGCTTACAGAAACATTCAGATGTATGGAATGCATTGTTCAGTCGCAGACACTCCTGCTTTGTATCTGTCCCATGTCAACTTACCATTATAAGGCCAAACAATTTGTAATTCACCATATATTCTACAGTGAGGATGGTTTACAAATGTAGAGATTTCAAGACAGTTGCCAATCTTCCCAGGGGTGGTTGTTCCAGTATATTCAGTCCAAGGTCAGACCGTGCAATGCTCAGAGATATAAATAAATACCCAATCGTGTGAGCTACAGGACTCTACAATCACAATTAGAAACAGACTGAAGAAGTTTGCCTTACATGCAAGGGTGACATGGAAAAAGCCTCTGCTCTTTTTTAAGATGCAGGCCTGTGATTTGCCTTTAAACAAACCACATATATTCTTTGGACTGATCACGGTGAGGATGTTTAGATGGTAATCATGCACATCGCCATGTTTGGAGAAAACCAAACACAGGGTATCACCAGAAGCACCCCAAACTAATTGTTGCGCATGTGGAGAGGTGATGGTTTGGACTTGTTTTGCAGCCACAGGACCTGGGAAACTTTCTTTCATTGAGACAACGATAAACTCCACGTTATACTAGAATATTCTTGAGACAAATATGAGGCCATCTGTATAGCAGTGCAAGCTGGGCCGAAATTGTCATATTCTATGATCTCTAGCACAGCAGCAAATCAAACATCTGAATAGCTAAAGAAGAAAAAAAATCTAAGTTTTGGAATGACCAAGTTAAAGTCTAGAGCCTCAACCCCATTGAGTGGCGCAATCTTAAAAGGGCTGTTCCTAAACAAATGTCCTCAAACATCTATGTATGCATGCCTTGAACAGTCGTTTGAGGGAGAATATCTTTGCACTAGATGCAAACATGTTTTGCATTTAGAAGCCCAGGTTTCAGATCTAAATATGCAGCTTGCAACAGTCATGAGCATTGCAAACGTGGGAAGTATAAAGCTCACTCAGCAGGCACTGGCTATGGCCAGCGAGATGTAGATGGGTAAATGGGAGCAAGCTCAGGATCTAGAGATTAGTAGCTGGGTGAAAGTTAAAGAAGATGTAGGGGGACAAGAGCCAGGGAGGCTAGTCCTGAGCTGGCACACCCTAGTAAATATGCCTGTTTGGCTGATATTAGGGATTCAAGTTCAATGCTACCAGAAAAATTATTGCTATAGGAAGGACCAGAATATGAGTGCAGCAAAGGTCAGACAGATGCTGGTGATTGGGAACAATGAGACCGTGAATGCCGAATACAGTGCTTGTCTGGCAAGTGTTTCTAGGTGGGACTGGCAAGACCCGACAGTAATGGTACACATCGATACCAATGACAAAGTCAGAGGTACATAGAATGTCCTCAAAAATGATTTTAGGTAACTACAAGAGTAGTTCAAGTCCAGAACCTTCAGGGTGTGGTTTTCAGAAATACTACCAGTGCCATGAGCGTCACTAGAAAAACAGCGGGAGATTCAGGAGTTAAATTTGTGGCATAGAAATTGCCAAGTGGGCGTTGTAAAGAGAAGTGTATGACGCTGACCAATCAGCATAATACACTTCTCTCCATTCATGTCCATTTGTAGTCAGCACAGTGTGATCTTACGAGATCGTGCTGTGCTGTCACATACACCCACATTAACTTTACTGAAGTGTCTTGAGAGTGAATAGACATTGCCTCCAGCCAGGATGCGATGTCTATTCACACTCCCGACACTTCAGTAAAGTTTCTGTGAATGACAGCACAGCGTGATCTCGCAAGATCACGCTGTGCTGTATGAGTAAGTCCCACACAAACTTTACCGAAGTGTCGAAATTGTGAATAGACATTGTGTCCTGGTTGTAGGCAATGTCTATTCACTCTCAAGACATTTCAGTAAAGTTAATGTGGGTGTATGTGACAGCACAGCGTGATCTCGCAAGATCACGCTGTGCTGAGTACAAATGGACATGAATGGAGAGAAGTGTATTATGCTGATTGGTCAGGGTCATAGACTTCTCTTTACAATGCCCACTTGGTCAAAAGTTAAATAACACCCAGTTGGTCATTAAGAAACTAATTAGCATAAACCTAAAATTGCTAATATTGCTCATAACTTTTCTAAATAAAAACCACTGTTATCTACATTACAGCACTGATCAGATTATGTAGGAGATAGGGCATTTATAATCTGGTGACAAATCAAAGCCTCTTTAATGAGGATTTAGTGTGGGGCTGGGGTTAGAAAGTCGAGTAGGGAGGGGACTAGGAATAAAAATGGACCTAAGAAAAATAAAGGTGATCGCAATATCAAATGTATGTTGGCAAATGTAAGAAGTGTTGCAAATAAAATGGACGGGTTTGAAATTCTAATGACCGATATGGCTTATGATGTAGTGGGCATAACAGAAACCTGGCTGGATGAGAGCCATGACTGGGTAACAAGTGTGGAGGGCTACACTGTATTTAGAAAGGATAGAAAAGATTAAAACAAGTGGAGGGGTTTGTCTGTAAAATCCTGCCTAAGACCAGTCCTGAATGAAGACATTGGGGGGAGACTGTGACAGTGTGGAGTCTTTATGGGTAAAAATTAATGGAGCGGTTAATAATGGTAAACTACTAATTGGAGTTTGTTATAAGCCACCGAACATATTGCAACAGACTGAGGATGAAATGCTGCAATGAAAGAAAAGGCAACAAATAATAATGGATTCCTGACAGTAATTGGGACATAGAGGTCGCTGGATGTGCTGAAAGCTGTATGTTATAATCACAATACAAGACAATGTTTTTGCTGAGTTGATTTATAAAGATTTGGAGATCCAGGAGCACTTAGAAACTTACCATATTATGGTCACTGTTGCCAAAATAATATTCAGTAAAACAGTGCAAAAGGGAGCTACAAAAACCTAGAACTTTAAGAAAGCAAAGTTTAATCGACTGAGGGAAACACTTAGTCTTGTTGACTGGGATCATGTAATGGTAAATAAGGATGCTGAAGATAAATGAGGAGTTTGTAAAGATATATTACATGAACCCTGTAGAAAGGTTATACATTCTGGTAACAAAATGTCTAGAAATAAAAGAAAAGTACTGAATATAGTAATGCAAAAACAAAAAGCTTTTAAGGATTTTTAAGAATTTAGAAAAAGCATTCCGGACTTACAAACATCTCAATAGGAAATGTAAAAATAAAATCAAATTAGCAAAGTTTTCCACAGAAAAACAAATCGCTAACAACATTAATATGAATCCCCATTTTTTTTTTATAAATCTATAAATTCCAAATAGAAGAGAAGATCTGATAATAGTATCCCTCTTATAGATGATAAGTATAGAGGATAAAGGCAGGGCTGAGCTATTAAACACGTACTTTTTGTCTGTGTTCACTGATCAGCTCCCAGTGCCAGATACTCAGGGGGACTGCGATAAAGGTTCCCCACCCAATATTACCTGCTTAACACAGGAGGAAGTAGAGCTGCGTCTGAGCAAATTAAATATTGATAAATCCCCTGGCACAGATGGTATTCATTCAGGAGGAGTATTAAGGGAATTGAGTTTGTTACTGCACAGACCATTGTATCTCATCTTCTTAGACTCTCTTGTAACAGGATCAATGCCACAGGATTAAATGTTGTTCCAATATTTAAGAAGGGTAAGAATTTGGTGCCAAGTAACTACCGTCTAGTAAGTTTGACATCTGTGGTATGTGAAGTATTTGAAGGTATTCTAAGAGATGAACTGCAAAACTATACAGCGGAGAATAGTCTAATAACTGATAACCAGCATGGATCCATGAAAAACAAGTCGTGTCTGCACAATATGCTTGGTTTCTGATTTTTCCAAAGTACTTGATACTGTACCACCCAACAGTCTTGTTCTGAAGCTACAGGCACAGAAACTGAGGGACCATATATGCATGTGAGTAAAGAATTGGTTATGGGACAGACAACAAAGAGTCGTTATAAATGGTTATTACTCAAAATGGGCTGAAGTTGTTATAGAATTACAAGTTGAGCGATTCCCCAAAGGCTGCTGGAGACTGCCAGGAGAGAGTTTGCAAATAAAACCGCAACCTCAAATCTGTCACAAATCTGAGTTTAAGGCTACTCTAGGGTTTTCACCAGAGCAGACCACAAGGTGGGATGGTCTTTGCTGCATAGAACCCAGGTTGTCTTAGCAGTGTTCAGTGTTGGATAAGAGGTGCAATGCAGACAAACCTAAACAGGAAGTCCAAAACAGAGCAAGTGGAAATAAGGTACAGCAGAGGTCAGAACCAGCCTGGAGCAGATAATCAAAATCTATAAACAAGGGCTTAATGAGAGACAAGCTGAGGTCAGTTTCCAAGAAGTTAAGAAGTACAGGGAGTGTCAGAGCTTGATCAGAACACCAGAAGATTAGGAAAATCACAAGCAAAGACCAGGTGGAGGAAGCCAGATATAAATACAGCCCCACACCTAATTGGCAGAAAGACAGATAAAAGAGATAGGCTCAAAGTAAAATAGAACCGCCCAGAAGCTAGAACAGTAGTCATGGTGATCTTAAGGGAACAGACATTTTCCTAACAGCAGTTAGCCACGGGGTATCATAAGGATCGGTGTTAGGCCCAATTCTTTTTAATCTCATTATTATTGACCTTGTCGATTAGATTGAAAGAAAGGGATACAGAGTTTTTGATGATGATACAAAACTCTGTTGAATACTGTAGCTGCAAAAGCAAATAAGAATTTAGGGTGTATAAAAATAGAAAAGTAAACCTGTCATTCAAATGCAATATTACCCCTCTGTAAATCCCTTGTAAGACCTCACTGTATCATTTTTTACTTGAAAAAGGGGCTTTGTATCCCTGAAACGTGTTGTACTATAGAGACTTTTATTATACAACTTGTACAATAAAAAGACTTCACAGAGTCATAGAAGTTTTGTGCCTGGATCGTGTCATGTTCTTAAGTGGATCCCTTACCTGGTCATTTTTGCATCTACCTTCATTTATTCCCTGGTGTGGTTGGCACCTGGCGCCCTAGGAAAAACGACATCGGCAGCATCCTTCCTATTACTATGCACTATAATCGCGTTGTGTCTATCCATACACAACATTTAAAGGTGAGCCTCTGTTCTCCTTGCTCAAAAAAGAACGCTAAGCCCAACCTGACGTACTCACCCTATGTAGCGCCTTTTTTTTTCTCATTCTTCCAGCCACTTTACATGCCACATCTTAAATATGGGTGTCAGTTTTGGGCTCCACATTGTAAAAAGGATATAGGAAAGCTGGAGAGGGTTCAAAGCGACTAGATTTTTAAATGGGATGGGAGGTGTCTTTTACAATGAAAGGCTAGAAAAATTGGGTTTGTGTGGTCAATACAAAGAACTTATACATGATTTGTTGTTTCCAAATACTTTACAAAGGACTAGGGGACATTCATTGCGTGTGTAAGAAAAGCATTTTAGACATCAATATAGGAAAGGGTTCTTTACAGTTAGAGTAGTCACACCATGAAATGCCCTACCCCAACAGGTAGTAATGGCAGTTGCAATGTCAGCATTTAAAAAAGGGTTAGATGTTTGTTTAATGACAAATGGCATTGAGGGTTATAATTAACCTGCCAGGACGGGCCCCTCCATGGACGACCCCTCCCTACCTATACCTCAGACAGAAGGAAAATAACGCAATGTGAACCAGACCTTATTTGATATCAGTTATATTCCCAATATTGTTTGCTTATCTTCCTTCATAAGCCATTATTTATTTGTTCCTATCTTTGTTTAACCCCTTCCCGCCCTAGCCACTTTTGACCTTCCTGACAGAGCCTCATTTTTCAAATCTGACATGTTCACTTTATGTGGTAATAACTCTGGAATGCTTTCACCTATCCAAGCGATTCTGAGATTGTTTTCTCGTGACACATTGCACTTTAAGTTACTAGCAAAATTTGCTCGATATGTTCTATATTTAATTGTGAATAACACCGAAAATTAGCGAAAAATTGCAAAAATTAGCATTTTTCTCAATTTAAATGTATCTGCTTGTAAGACAGGCAGTTATACCACACAAAATGGTTGCTAATTAACATCACCCATATGTCTACTTTAGATTGGCATCGTTTTTTGAACATCCTTTTATTTTTCTATGACATCACAAGGCCTACAACTTTAGCAGCAATTTCTCACATTTTCAAGAAAATGTCAAAAGGCCATTTTTACAGGGGCCAGTTCAGTTGTGAAGTGGCTTTGAGGGCCTTATATATTAGAAACCCCCAAAAAGTCACCCCATTTTAAAAACTTCACCCCTCAAAGTATTCAAAACAGCATTTAGAAAATGTCTTAACCCTTTACACATTTCACAGGAATTAAAGCAAAGTAGAGGTGGAATTTACAAATTTCATATTTATTGGCAGAAATAAATTTTTAATACTATTTTTTTATTACACAGAAGGTTTTAGCAGAGAAATTCAACTCAATATTTGTTGCCCAGTCTCTGCAGTTTTAGGAAATATCCCACATGTGGTCGTAGCGTGCTACTGGAATGAAGCACAGGCCTCAGAAGCAAAGGAACACCTAGTGGATTTTGGGGCCTTATTTTGTTAGAAGGGCTCTTGCAGTGACAAAACAGTACAAATCCCCCAAAAGTGACCCCATCTGGGAAACTAGACACCTCAAGGAAATTATCTAGGGGTATGGTGAGCATTTTGACCGCACAGGTTTTTTACAGAATTTATTGGAAGTAGGCCTTGAAAATTAAAATCAACATTTATTCAAAGAAAATTTAGGTTTAGCCATTTTTTTTCTCATTTCCACAAGGACTGAAGGAGAAAAAGCACCGTAAAATTTGTAAAGCAATGTCTCCCGAGTAAAACAATACCCCACATGTGGTAATAAACGGATATTTGAACACAGGGCATGGCTTAGAAGGGATGGAGTGCCATTTGGCTTTGGGAGATCACATTTAGCAGGAATGGTTTGAGAGGCCTTGTCACATTTACAAAGCCCCTGAGGGGACTAAACAGTGGAAACCCCCCACAAGTGACCCCATCTGGGAAACTAGACACCTCAAGGAAATTATCTAGGGGTATGGTAAGCATTTTGACCGCACAGGTTTTTTACAGAATTTATTGGAAGTAGGCCGTGAAAATTAAAATCAACATTTATTCAAAGAAAATTTAGGTTTAGCCATTTTTTTTCTCATTTCCACAAGGACTGAAGGAGAAAAAGCACCGTAAAATTTGTAAAGCAATGTCTCCCGAGTAAAACAATACCCCACATGTGGTAATAAACGGATATTTGAACACAGGGCATGGCTTAGAAGGGATGGAGTGCCATTTGGCTTTGGGAGATCACATTTAGCAGGAATGGTTTGAGAGGCCTTGTCACATTTACAAAGCCCCTGAGGGGACTAAACAGTGGAAACCCCCCACAAGTGACCCCATCTGGGAAACTAGACACCTCAAGGAAATTATCTAGGGGTATGGTGAGCATTTTGACCGCACAGGTTTTTTACAGAATTTATTGGAAGTAGGCCGTGAAAATTAAAATCAACATTTATTCAAAGAAAATTTAGGTTTAGCCATTTTTTTTCTTATTTCCACAAGGACTGAAGGAGAAAAAGCACCGTAAAATTTGTAAAGCAATGTCTCCCGAGTAAAACAATACCCCACATGTGGTAATAAACGGATATTTGAACACAGGGCATGGCTTAGAAGGGATGGAGTGCCATTTGGCTTTGGGAGATCACATTTAGCAGGAATGGTTTGAGAGGCCTTGTCACATTTACAAAGCCCCTGAGGGGACTAAACAGTGGAAACCCCCCACAAGTGACCCCATTTCGGAAACTACACCCATTGAGGAAATTATCTAGGGGTATAGTGAGAATTTTTAGTTTTGTTTTAGGTGGTTTTTTTTTACAATTTTTAAATGATCAAATTTTAAATGGGGCTGGTCAGTAGAAAAATTAATAATTGGTCATGGCCAGTATGGGAGACAGAAAAGGTGAATAATGAATAAATAAATTAAAAATCCAAGGAGGTATGATATATTTTGAAACATTGGTTCATGCACAGGCCGGGATTTGTGGGACATGTCTCACAATGGTATGTGGTGTCCTTACGAATGCCTCGCTTGGCACACACACGGCATTTTTTTTGGGGCTTCTTTTTTTTTTCAGTGGGGGGGATTTCTGTCGGGAAATGCTGGCCGGGAATTATCCTACTGACGGAAGAGCCAGATGAACTGCCCTCTCCTTCCTGGTTACCAAACATCAGGGACTTTATGACCTTTTCCTGAAATTGCAGGAACGTACCTCCACTGCTGGCATATCTATAGAGGACAAAGGCGTTGTATAAAGCCATCTGTGTAAGATGCACAGACAGCTTCTTATACCATACTCTGGTCTTGCGCATGGCGTTGTATGGTTTTATAACCTGGTCGGACAGGTCAACGCCACCCATATACTTGTTGTACTCCTGTACACAATATGGTTTTGGGACTTGGGAAGTGGATCCACGTACAGGGACTAGGCTGCATCTGCTGTCGTGTATGCTGGTCAGTATAAGGACGTCCCTTTTATCCTTATACTTTAGGAGGAGCAGATTGTCGCAGCAGAAAGCTTTGCTCTCTCCTAATTTTAGGATCTGACCCAGCAATGTTTTGGGGAGGCCCTTCTTATTTTTGCGGATTGTTCCGCATGCCAAGGTGGATCTGGACAAGAGAACTTTTACTAAGGGGACACTGTTATAAAAGTTGTCCAGATAAAGATGATAGCCTTTCCCAAGTAAAGGATGGATAAGATCCCATACGATCTTTCCACTAATTCCAAGGAAAGGGGGGCATTCTGGGGATCTATATGGGAGTCTTTTCCCTCATAGACCCTAAAGGAGTAGGTGTAACCGGTGGCACTTTCGCACAGCTTGTAGAGCTTTATGCCGTACCGGGCTCTTTTATTGGGTAGATACTGCCTGAAGTGCAGTCTACCCTTGAAGCTGACTAGGGATTCATCTACCGAAATATTTTGCTGGGGGGTATAAACGTGGGAAAAAATTTGGGAGTAGTGGGCAATCAATGGTCGTATTTTATATAGCCTATCAAAATTTGGGTCCTGTGGGGGTGGGCACTGGCTATTATCATTGTAATGAAGGAATTTCAGGATGGCTTCGAAGCGCTTCCTTGGCATTACTGTGCGGTAAATGGGGGTGTTATATAAAATATCAAGGGACCAATAGTCTCTAATCCTAGGCTTTTTTATTAGGCCAAAACTTAAAAATATGCCCCAAAACTTCCGCAATTCCACTAGGTTTGTGGGGGTCCAATTTTGGCTTCTCCCATAATAAGAGTCAGGGTTCTGGGCGATAAATTGTTCCGCATAGATGTTGGTCTGCTGGACCATTAACGCTAAAAGGGAGTCTGAACAAAAAAGGTTAAAATAATCAATGGGGCTGAAACCCGTCATTTCAATTTGAATGCCTGAGCGGGCTGTAAACTCAGGCACCTGGGGGGTATAATTCTCTGCAGCTTCCCAGGTCAGCTCAGGCAGATCAGGAACTACGGCTCTTCTACGCCGACTGGGGGGTGCAGATTCAGAGTCACTGGATGCAGAGGAAGATGGAAGCACGAACTGCTCCTCACCTTCACTTGCGCTGTCCGTGTCGGAACACAGCATTGCAGATGCTTCCTCGGCTAAAAAGACTCTTTTGGCCATACTGAAAAACTTGTGCTACCTAACTAACTAAAAACAGGTTAGTGGGCACAAAAGGGCAGAAAAGCGGCAGATCGCTGGTTTTTTTTAACTTACGCACTGTATTTATTCCTGTCTCCGTCTCTCACAAGCTCTCTGACAGGAAAGAGCTTGTCAGAGACGGAGATGCCGGCAAACCACGGCTCCTGCGCTGTGATTGGCCTGTCAGTACTGACCAATCACAGCTCGTTTCCGGCACAGGGACCACTCTGATTGGTCCTGTTTGAATCCTGCTTTGTGATCGGGACGCTGTCACCATGTCTGTTGACATGGTGACAGTTTGAAGCTTGGGCATGCACAGCTTCCCCATGGCTCCTCTATCCCCCCCACGGGTGCAATAGGCAGGCACCACTGCTACTGCGCTGTGATTGGCCTGTCAGTACTGACCAATCACAGCTCGTTTCCGGCACAGGGACCACTCTGATTGGTCCTGTTTGAATCCTGCTTTGCGATCGGGACACTGTCACCATGTCTGTTGACATGGTGACAGTTTGAAGCTTGGGCATGCACAGCTTCCCCATGGCTCCTCTATTCCCCCCACGGGTGCAATAGGCAGGCAACACTGCTCCTGCGCTATGATTGGCCTGTCAGTACTGACCAATCACAGCTCGTTTCCGGCACAGGGACCACTCTGATTGGTCCTGTTTGAATCCTGCTTTGCGATCGGGACGCTGTCACCATGTCTGTTGACATGGTGACAGTTTGAAGCTTGGGCATGCACAGCTTCCCCATGGCTCCTCTATTCCCCCACGGGTGCAAAAGGCAGGCACACGCCGCTCATACTCGGAACTGGCTCCCGGCCGCTTTCGGAAGGAGACGCCGACGTGGCCTTGCTCGTGCAACTCCAGGTGGGCTTGAGGCTTCCGAAAATGCCATAAAAAAGATTTTTTTATTATGAAGGTAGAAAAATCAGCGGGACCGACCCGCGAGCGAGGCCGACGGGGAGTTCCAGGAGGTCGGCATGAGTTGGCCGTGCATACCGCTAAAGCCCTCAAACTCCGACGCTGGCGCTGAGGAGCTCGTACACGGCTGCAACCGGGCTGGCACGGCTTCCCCATGGCTCCTCTATCCCCCCAAGGATGCCATAGGCAGGCACACGCCGCTCATACCCGGAGCGGGCACACCGCCGCTGACATGCATCCTTCGCGGACCGGAAGTGCTTGTCAGCCGGCTGGACACAACGGGACTCGCCGCGGGCGCTGTGGAGCTCCCACAAGGAAGCTGCCGGCATGTACAAGCTCCCAAGGGGCCCCTCTATCCCCCCACGGGGGCAAAAGGCAGGCACACGCCGCTCATACTCGGAACTGGCTCCCGGCCGCTTTCGGAAGGAGACGCCGACGTGGCCTTGCTCGTGCAACTCCAGGTGGGCTTGAGGCTTCCGAAAATGCCATAAAAAAAAAAAGATTTTTTTATTATGAAGGTAGAAAAATCAGCGGGACCGACCCGCGAGCGAGGCCGACGGGGAGTTCCAGGAGGTCGGCATGAGTTGGCCGTGCATACCGCTAAAGCCCTCAAACTCCGACGCTGGCGCTGAGGAGCTCGTACACGGCTGCAACCGGGCTGGCACGGCTTCCCCATGGCTCCTCTATCCCCCCAAGGATGCCATAGGCAGGCACACGCCGCTCATACCCGGAGCGGGCACACCGCCGCTGACATGCATCCTTCGCGGACCGGAAGTGCTTGTCAGCCGGCTGGACACAACGGGACTCGCCGCGGGCGCTGTGGAGCTCCCACAAGGAAGCTGCCGGCATGTACAAGCTCCCAAGGGGCCCCTCTATCCCCCCACGGGTGCAAAAGGCAGGCACACGCCGCTCATACTCGGAACTGGCTCCCGGCCGCTTTCGGAAGGAGACGCCGACGTGGCCTTGCTCGTGCAACTCCAGGTGGGCTTGAGGCTTCCGAAAATGCCATAAAAAAAAAAAGATTTTTTTATTATGAAGGTAGAAAAATCAGCGGGACCGACCCGCGAGCGAGGCCGACGGGGAGTTCCAGGAGGTCGGCATGAGTTGGCCGTGCATACCGCTAAAGCCCTCAAACTCCGACGCTGGCGCTGAGGAGCTCGTACACGGCTGCAACCGGGCTGGCACGGCTTCCCCATGGCTCCTCTATCCCCCCAAGGATGCCATAGGCAGGCACACGCCGCTCATACCCGGAGCGGGCACACCGCCGCTGACATGCATCCTTCGCGGACCGGAAGTGCTTGTCAGCCGGCTGGACACAACGGGACTCGCCGCGGGCGCTGTGGAGCTCCCACAAGGAAGCTGCCGGCATGTACAAGCTCCCAAGGGGCCCCTCTATCCCCCCACGGGTGCAAAAGGCAGGCACACGCCGCTCATACTCGGAACTGGCTCCCGGCCGCTTTCGGAAGGAGACGCCGACGTGGCCTTGCTCGTGCAACTCCAGGTGGGCTTGAGGCTTCCGAAAATGCCATAAAAAAAAAAAGATTTTTTTATTATGAAGGTAGAAAAATCAGCGGGACCGACCCGCGAGCGAGGCCGACGGGGAGTTCCAGGAGGTCGGCATGAGTTGGCCGTGCATACCGCTAAAGCCCTCAAACTCCGACGCTGGCGCTGAGGAGCTCGTACACGGCTGCAACCGGGCTGGCACGGCTTCCCCATGGCTCCTCTATCCCCCCAAGGATGCCATAGGCAGGCACACGCCGCTCATACCCGGAGCGGGCACACCGCCGCTGACATGCATCCTTCGCGGACCGGAAGTGCTTGTCAGCCGGCTGGACACAACGGGACTCGCCGCGGGCGCTGTGGAGCTCCCACAAGGAAGCTGCCGGCATGTACAAGCTCCCAAGGGGCCCCTCTATCCCCCCACGGGTGCAAAAGGCAGGCACACGCCGCTCATACTCGGAACTGGCTCCCGGCCGCTTTCGGAAGGAGACGCCGACGTGGCCTTGCTCGTGCAACTCCAGGTGGGCTTGAGGCTTCCGAAAATGCCATAAAAAAAAAAAGATTTTTTTATTATGAAGGTAGAAAAATCAGCGGGACCGACCCGCGAGCGAGGCCGACGGGGAGTTCCAGGAGGTCGGCATGAGTTGGCCGTGCATACCGCTAAAGCCCTCAAACTCCGACGCTGGCGCTGAGGAGCTCGTACACGGCTGCAACCGGGCTGGCACGGCTTCCCCATGGCTCCTCTATCCCCCCAAGGATGCCATAGGCAGGCACACGCCGCTCATACCCGGAGCGGGCACACCGCCGCTGACATGCATCCTTCGCGGACCGGAAGTGCTTGTCAGCCGGCTGGACACAACGGGACTCGCCGCGGGCGCTGTGGAGCTCCCACAAGGAAGCTGCCGGCATGTACAAGCTCCCAAGGGGCCCCTCTATCCCCCCACGGGTGCAAAAGGCAGGCACACGCCGCTCATACTCGGAACTGGCTCCCGGCCGCTTTCGGAAGGAGACGCCGACGTGGCCTTGCTCGTGCAACTCCAGGTGGGCTTGAGGCTTCCGAAAATGCCATAAAAAAAAAAAGATTTTTTTATTATGAAGGTAGAAAAATCAGCGGGACCGACCCGCGAGCGAGGCCGACGGGGAGTTCCAGGAGGTCGGCATGAGTTGGCCGTGCATACCGCTAAAGCCCTCAAACTCCGACGCTGGCGCTGAGGAGCTCGTACACGGCTGCAACCGGGCTGGCACGGCTTCCCCATGGCTCCTCTATCCCCCCAAGGATGCCATAGGCAGGCACACGCCGCTCATACCCGGAGCGGGCACACCGCCGCTGACATGCATCCTTCGCGGACCGGAAGTGCTTGTCAGCCGGCTGGACACAACGGGACTCGCCGCGGGCGCTGTGGAGCTCCCACAAGGAAGCTGCCGGCATGTACAAGCTCCCAAGGGGCCCCTCTATCCCCCCACGGGTGCAAAAGGCAGGCACACGCCGCTCATACTCGGAACTGGCTCCCGGCCGCTTTCGGAAGGAGACGCCGACGTGGCCTTGCTCGTGCAACTCCAGGTGGGCTTGAGGCTTCCGAAAATGCCATAAAAAAAAAAAGATTTTTTTATTATGAAGGTAGAAAAATCAGCGGGACCGACCCGCGAGCGAGGCCGACGGGGAGTTCCAGGAGGTCGGCATGAGTTGGCCGTGCATACCGCTAAAGCCCTCAAACTCCGACGCTGGCGCTGAGGAGCTCGTACACGGCTGCAACCGGGCTGGCACGGCTTCCCCATGGCTCCTCTATCCCCCCAAGGATGCCATAGGCAGGCACACGCCGCTCATACCCGGAGCGGGCACACCGCCGCTGACATGCATCCTTCGCGGACCGGAAGTGCTTGTCAGCCGGCTGGACACAACGGGACTCGCCGCGGGCGCTGTGGAGCTCCCACAAGGAAGCTGCCGGCATGTACAAGCTCCCAAGGGGCCCCTCTATCCCCCCACGGGTGCAAAAGGCAGGCACACGCCGCTCATACTCGGAACTGGCTCCCGGCCGCTTTCGGAAGGAGACGCCGACGTGGCCTTGCTCGTGCAACTCCAGGTGGGCTTGAGGCTTCCGAAAATGCCATAAAAAAAAAAAGATTTTTTTATTATGAAGGTAGAAAAATCAGCGGGACCGACCCGCGAGCGAGGCCGACGGGGAGTTCCAGGAGGTCGGCATGAGTTGGCCGTGCATACCGCTAAAGCCCTCAAACTCCGACGCTGGCGCTGAGGAGCTCGTACACGGCTGCAACCGGGCTGGCACGGCTTCCCCATGGCTCCTCTATCCCCCCAAGGATGCCATAGGCAGGCACACGCCGCTCATACCCGGAGCGGGCACACCGCCGCTGACATGCATCCTTCGCGGACCGGAAGTGCTTGTCAGCCGGCTGGACACAACGGGACTCGCCGCGGGCGCTGTGGAGCTCCCACAAGGAAGCTGCCGGCATGTACAAGCTCCCAAGGGGCCCCTCTATCCCCCCACGGGTGCAAAAGGCAGGCACACGCCGCTCATACTCGGAACTGGCTCCCGGCCGCTTTCGGAAGGAGACGCCGACGTGGCCTTGCTCGTGCAACTCCAGGTGGGCTTGAGGCTTCCGAAAATGCCATAAAAAAAAAAAAGATTTTTTTATTATGAAGGTAGAAAAATCAGCGGGACCGACCCGCGAGCGAGGCCGACGGGGAGTTCCAGGAGGTCGGCATGAGTTGGCCGTGCATACCGCTAAAGCCCTCAAACTCCGACGCTGGCGCTGAGGAGCTCGTACACGGCTGCAACCGGGCTGGCACGGCTTCCCCATGGCTCCTCTATCCCCCCAAGGATGCCATAGGCAGGCACACGCCGCTCATACCCGGAGCGGGCACACCGCCGCTGACATGCATCCTTCGCGGACCGGAAGTGCTTGTCAGCCGGCTGGACACAACGGGACTCGCCGCGGGCGCTGTGGAGCTCCCACAAGGAAGCTGCCGGCATGTACAAGCTCCCAAGGGGCCCCTCTATCCCCCCACGGGTGCAAAAGGCAGGCACACGCCGCTCATACTCGGAACTGGCTCCCGGCCGCTTTCGGAAGGAGACGCCGACGTGGCCTTGCTCGTGCAACTCCAGGTGGGCTTGAGGCTTCCGAAAATGCCATAAAAAAAAAAAGATTTTTTTATTATGAAGGTAGAAAAATCAGCGGGACCGACCCGCGAGCGAGGCCGACGGGGAGTTCCAGGAGGTCGGCATGAGTTGGCCGTGCATACCGCTAAAGCCCTCAAACTCCGACGCTGGCGCTGAGGAGCTCGTACACGGCTGCAACCGGGCTGGCACGGCTTCCCCATGGCTCCTCTATCCCCCCAAGGATGCCATAGGCAGGCACACGCCGCTCATACCCGGAGCGGGCACACCGCCGCTGACATGCATCCTTCGCGGACCGGAAGTGCTTGTCAGCCGGCTGGACACAACGGGACTCGCCGCGGGCGCTGTGGAGCTCCCACAAGGAAGCTGCCGGCATGTACAAGCTCCCAAGGGGCCCCTCTATCCCCCCACGGGTGCAAAAGGCAGGCACACGCCGCTCATACTCGGAACTGGCTCCCGGCCGCTTTCGGAAGGAGACGCCGACGTGGCCTTGCTCGTGCAACTCCAGGTGGGCTTGAGGCTTCCGAAAATGCCATAAAAAAAAAAAAGATTTTTTTATTATGAAGGTAGAAAAATCAGCGGGACCGACCCGCGAGCGAGGCCGACGGGGAGTTCCAGGAGGTCGGCATGAGTTGGCCGTGCATACCGCTAAAGCCCTCAAACTCCGACGCTGGCGCTGAGGAGCTCGTACACGGCTGCAACCGGGCTGGCACGGCTTCCCCATGGCTCCTCTATCCCCCCAAGGATGCCATAGGCAGGCACACGCCGCTCATACCCGGAGCGGGCACACCGCCGCTGACATGCATCCTTCGCGGACCGGAAGTGCTTGTCAGCCGGCTGGACACAACGGGACTCGCCGCGGGCGCTGTGGAGCTCCCACAAGGAAGCTGCCGGCATGTACAAGCTCCCAAGGGGCCCCTCTATCCCCCCACGGGTGCAAAAGGCAGGCACACGCCGCTCATACTCGGAACTGGCTCCCGGCCGCTTTCGGAAGGAGACGCCGACGTGGCCTTGCTCGTGCAACTCCAGGTGGGCTTGAGGCTTCCGAAAATGCCATAAAAAAAAAAAAGATTTTTTTATTATGAAGGTAGAAAAATCAGCGGGACCGACCCGCGAGCGAGGCCGACGGGGAGTTCCAGGAGGTCGGCATGAGTTGGCCGTGCATACCGCTAAAGCCCTCAAACTCCGACGCTGGCGCTGAGGAGCTCGTACACGGCTGCAACCGGGCTGGCACGGCTTCCCCATGGCTCCTCTATCCCCCCAAGGATGCCATAGGCAGGCACACGCCGCTCATACCCGGAGCGGGCACACCGCCGCTGACATGCATCCTTCGCGGACCGGAAGTGCTTGTCAGCCGGCTGGACACAACGGGACTCGCCGCGGGCGCTGTGGAGCTCCCACAAGGAAGCTGCCGGCATGTACAAGCTCCCAAGGGGCCCCTCTATCCCCCCACGGGTGCAAAAGGCAGGCACACGCCGCTCATACTCGGAACTGGCTCCCGGCCGCTTTCGGAAGGAGACGCCGACGTGGCCTTGCTCGTGCAACTCCAGGTGGGCTTGAGGCTTCCGAAAATGCCATAAAAAAAAAAAGATTTTTTTATTATGAAGGTAGAAAAATCAGCGGGACCGACCCGCGAGCGAGGCCGACGGGGAGTTCCAGGAGGTCGGCATGAGTTGGCCGTGCATACCGCTAAAGCCCTCAAACTCCGACGCTGGCGCTGAGGAGCTCGTACACGGCTGCAACCGGGCTGGCACGGCTTCCCCATGGCTCCTCTATCCCCCCAAGGATGCCATAGGCAGGCACACGCCGCTCATACCCGGAGCGGGCACACCGCCGCTGACATGCATCCTTCGCGGACCGGAAGTGCTTGTCAGCCGGCTGGACACAACGGGACTCGCCGCGGGCGCTGTGGAGCTCCCACAAGGAAGCTGCCGGCATGTACAAGCTCCCAAGGGGCCCCTCTATCCCCCCACGGGTGCAAAAGGCAGGCACACGCCGCTCATACTCGGAACTGGCTCCCGGCCGCTTTCGGAAGGAGACGCCGACGTGGCCTTGCTCGTGCAACTCCAGGTGGGCTTGAGGCTTCCGAAAATGCCATAAAAAAAAAAAGATTTTTTTATTATGAAGGTAGAAAAATCAGCGGGACCGACCCGCGAGCGAGGCCGACGGGGAGTTCCAGGAGGTCGGCATGAGTTGGCCGTGCATACCGCTAAAGCCCTCAAACTCCGACGCTGGCGCTGAGGAGCTCGTACACGGCTGCAACCGGGCTGGCACGGCTTCCCCATGGCTCCTCTATCCCCCCAAGGATGCCATAGGCAGGCACACGCCGCTCATACCCGGAGCGGGCACACCGCCGCTGACATGCATCCTTCGCGGACCGGAAGTGCTTGTCAGCCGGCTGGACACAACGGGACTCGCCGCGGGCGCTGTGGAGCTCCCACAAGGAAGCTGCCGGCATGTACAAGCTCCCAAGGGGCCCCTCTATCCCCCCACGGGTGCAAAAGGCAGGCACACGCCGCTCATACTCGGAACTGGCTCCCGGCCGCTTTCGGAAGGAGACGCCGACGTGGCCTTGCTCGTGCAACTCCAGGTGGGCTTGAGGCTTCCGAAAATGCCATAAAAAAAAAAAGATTTTTTTATTATGAAGGTAGAAAAATCAGCGGGACCGACCCGCGAGCGAGGCCGACGGGGAGTTCCAGGAGGTCGGCATGAGTTGGCCGTGCATACCGCTAAAGCCCTCAAACTCCGACGCTGGCGCTGAGGAGCTCGTACACGGCTGCAACCGGGCTGGCACGGCTTCCCCATGGCTCCTCTATCCCCCCAAGGATGCCATAGGCAGGCACACGCCGCTCATACCCGGAGCGGGCACACCGCCGCTGACATGCATCCTTCGCGGACCGGAAGTGCTTGTCAGCCGGCTGGACACAACGGGACTCGCCGCGGGCGCTGTGGAGCTCCCACAAGGAAGCTGCCGGCATGTACAAGCTCCCAAGGGGCCCCTCTATCCCCCCACGGGTGCAAAAGGCAGGCACACGCCGCTCATACTCGGAACTGGCTCCCGGCCGCTTTCGGAAGGAGACGCCGACGTGGCCTTGCTCGTGCAACTCCAGGTGGGCTTGAGGCTTCCGAAAATGCCATAAAAAAAAAAAGATTTTTTTATTATGAAGGTAGAAAAATCAGCGGGACCGACCCGCGAGCGAGGCCGACGGGGAGTTCCAGGAGGTCGGCATGAGTTGGCCGTGCATACCGCTAAAGCCCTCAAACTCCGACGCTGGCGCTGAGGAGCTCGTACACGGCTGCAACCGGGCTGGCACGGCTTCCCCATGGCTCCTCTATCCCCCCAAGGATGCCATAGGCAGGCACACGCCGCTCATACCCGGAGCGGGCACACCGCCGCTGACATGCATCCTTCGCGGACCGGAAGTGCTTGTCAGCCGGCTGGACACAACGGGACTCGCCGCGGGCGCTGTGGAGCTCCCACAAGGAAGCTGCCGGCATGTACAAGCTCCCAAGGGGCCCCTCTATCCCCCCACGGGTGCAAAAGGCAGGCACACGCCGCTCATACTCGGAACTGGCTCCCGGCCGCTTTCGGAAGGAGACGCCGACGTGGCCTTGCTCGTGCAACTCCAGGTGGGCTTGAGGCTTCCGAAAATGCCATAAAAAAAAAAAGATTTTTTTATTATGAAGGTAGAAAAATCAGCGGGACCGACCCGCGAGCGAGGCCGACGGGGAGTTCCAGGAGGTCGGCATGAGTTGGCCGTGCATACCGCTAAAGCCCTCAAACTCCGACGCTGGCGCTGAGGAGCTCGTACACGGCTGCAACCGGGCTGGCACGGCTTTCCCATGGCTCCTCTATCCCCCCAAGGATGCCATAGGCAGGCACACGCCGCTCATACCCGGAGCGGGCACACCGCCGCTGACATGCATCCTTCGCGGACCGGAAGTGCTTGTCAGCCGGCTGGACACAACGGGACTCGCCGCAGGCGCTGTGGAGCTCCCACAAGGAAGCTGCCGGCATGTACAAGCTCCCAAGGGGCCCCTCTATCCCCCCACGGGTGCAAAAGGCAGGCACACGCCGCTCATACTCGGAACTGGCTCCCGGCCGCTTTCGGAAGGAGACGCCGACGTGGCCTTGCTCGTGCAACTCCAGGTGGGCTTGAGGCTTCCGAAAATGCCATAAAAAAAAAAAAGATTTTTTTATTATGAAGGTAGAAAAATCAGCGGGACCGACCCGCGAGCGAGGCCGACGGGGAGTTCCAGGAGGTCGGCATGAGTTGGCCGTGCATACCGCTAAAGCCCTCAAACTCCGACGCTGGCGCTGAGGAGCTCGTACAAGGCTGCAACCGGGCTGGCACGGCTTCCCCATGGCTCCTCTATCCCCCCAAGGATGCCATAGGCAGGCACACGCCGCTCATACCCGGAGCGGGCACACCGCCGCTGACATGCATCCTTCGCGGACCGGAAGTGCTTGTCAGCCGGCTGGACACAACGGGACTCGCCGCGGGCGCTGTGGAGCTCCCACAAGGAAGCTGCCGGCATGTACAAGCTCCCAAGGGGCCCCTCTATCCCCCCACGGGTGCAAAAGGCAGGCACACGCCGCTCATACTCGGAACTGGCTCCCGGCCGCTTTCGGAAGGAGACGCCGACGTGGCCTTGCTCGTGCAACTCCAGGTGGGCTTGAGGCTTCCGAAAATGCCATAAAAAAAAAAAAGATTTTTTTATTATGAAGGTAGAAAAATCAGCGGGACCGACCCGCGAGCGAGGCCGACGGGGAGTTCCAGGAGGTCGGCATGAGTTGGCCGTGCATACCGCTAAAGCCCTCAAACTCCGACGCTGGCGCTGAGGAGCTCGTACACGGCTGCAACCGGGCTGGCACGGCTTCCCCATGGCTCCTCTATCCCCCCAAGGATGCCATAGGCAGGCACACGCCGCTCATACCCGGAGCGGGCACACCGCCGCTGACATGCATCCTTCGCGGACCGGAAGTGCTTGTCAGCCGGCTGGACACAACGGGACTCGCCGCGGGCGCTGTGGAGCTCCCACAAGGAAGCTGCCGGCATGTACAAGCTCCCAAGGGGCCCCTCTATCCCCCCACGGGTGCAAAAGGCAGGCACACGCCGCTCATACTCGGAACTGGCTCCCGGCCGCTTTCGGAAGGAGACGCCGACGTGGCCTTGCTCGTGCAACTCCAGGTGGACTTGAGGCTTCCGAAAATGCCATAAAAAAAAAAAGATTTTTTTATTATGAAGGTAGAAAAATCAGCGGGACCGACCCGCGAGCGAGGCCGACGGGGAGTTCCAGGAGGTCGGCATGAGTTGGCCGTGCATACCGCTAAAGCCCTCAAACTCCGACGCTGGCGCTGAGGAGCTCGTACACGGCTGCAACCGGGCTGGCACGGCTTCCCCATGGCTCCTCTATCCCCCCAAGGATGCCATAGGCAGGCACACGCCGCTCATACCCGGAGCGGGCACACCGCCGCTGACATGCATCCTTCGCGGACCGGAAGTGCTTGTCAGCCGGCTGGACACAACGGGACTCGCCGCGGGCGCTGTGGAGCTCCCACAAGGAAGCTGCCGGCATGTACAAGCTCCCAAGGGGCCCCTCTATCCCCCCACGGGTGCAAAAGGCAGGCACACGCCGCTCATACTCGGAACTGGCTCCCGGCCGCTTTCGGAAGGAGACGCCGACGTGGCCTTGCTCGTGCAACTCCAGGTGGGCTTGAGGCTTCCGAAAATGCCATAAAAAAAAAAAAGATTTTTTTATTATGAAGGTAGAAAAATCAGCGGGACCGACCCGCGAGCGAGGCCGACGGGGAGTTCCAGGAGGTCGGCATGAGTTGGCCGTGCATACCGCTAAAGCCCTCAAACTCCGACGCTGGCGCTGAGGAGCTCGTACAAGGCTGCAACCGGGCTGGCACGGCTTCCCCATGGCTCCTCTATCCCCCCAAGGATGCCATAGGCAGGCACACGCCGCTCATACCCGGAGCGGGCACACCGCCGCTGACATGCATCCTTCGCGGACCGGAAGTGCTTGTCAGCCGGCTGGACACAACGGGACTCGCCGCGGGCGCTGTGGAGCTCCCACAAGGAAGCTGCCGGCATGTACAAGCTCCCAAGGGGCCCCTCTATCCCCCCACGGGTGCAAAAGGCAGGCACACGCCGCTCATACTCGGAACTGGCTCCCGGCCGCTTTCGGAAGGAGACGCCGACGTGGCCTTGCTCGTGCAACTCCAGGTGGGCTTGAGGCTTCCGAAAATGCCATAAAAAAAAAAAAGATTTTTTTATTATGAAGGTAGAAAAATCAGCGGGACCGACCCGCGAGCGAGGCCGACGGGGAGTTCCAGGAGGTCGGCATGAGTTGGCCGTGCATACCGCTAAAGCCCTCAAACTCCGACGCTGGCGCTGAGGAGCTCGTACACGGCTGCAACCGGGCTGGCACGGCTTCCCCATGGCTCCTCTATCCCCCCAAGGATGCCATAGGCAGGCACACGCCGCTCATACCCGGAGCGGGCACACCGCCGCTGACATGCATCCTTCGCGGACCGGAAGTGCTTGTCAGCCGGCTGGACACAACGGGACTCGCCGCGGGCGCTGTGGAGCTCCCACAAGGAAGCTGCCGGCATGTACAAGCTCCCAAGGGGCCCCTCTATCCCCCCACGGGTGCAAAAGGCAGGCACACGCCGCTCATACTCGGAACTGGCTCCCGGCCGCTTTCGGAAGGAGACGCCGACGTGGCCTTGCTCGTGCAACTCCAGGTGGGCTTGAGGCTTCCGAAAATGCCATAAAAAAAAAAAGATTTTTTTATTATGAAGGTAGAAAAATCAGCGGGACCGACCCGCGAGCGAGGCCGACGGGGAGTTCCAGGAGGTCGGCATGAGTTGGCCGTGCATACCGCTAAAGCCCTCAAACTCCGACGCTGGCGCTGAGGAGCTCGTACACGGCTGCAACCGGGCTGGCACGGCTTCCCCATGGCTCCTCTATCCCCCCAAGGATGCCATAGGCAGGCACACGCCGCTCATACCCGGAGCGGGCACACCGCCGCTGACATGCATCCTTCGCGGACCGGAAGTGCTTGTCAGCCGGCTGGACACAACGGGACTCGCCGCGGGCGCTGTGGAGCTCCCACAAGGAAGCTGCCGGCATGTACAAGCTCCCAAGGGGCCCCTCTATCCCCCCACGGGTGCAAAAGGCAGGCACACGCCGCTCATACTCGGAACTGGCTCCCGGCCGCTTTCGGAAGGAGACGCCGACGTGGCCTTGCTCGTGCAACTCCAGGTGGGCTTGAGGCTTCCGAAAATGCCATAAAAAAAAAAAGATTTTTTTATTATGAAGGTAGAAAAATCAGCGGGACCGACCCGCGAGCGAGGCCGACGGGGAGTTCCAGGAGGTCGGCATGAGTTGGCCGTGCATACCGCTAAAGCCCTCAAACTCCGACGCTAGCGCTGAGGAGCTCGTACACGGCTGCAACCGGGCTGGCACGGCTTTCCCATGGCTCCTCTATCCCCCCAAGGATGCCATAGGCAGGCACACGCCGCTCATACCCGGAGCGGGCACACCGCCGCTGACATGCATCCTTCGCGGACCGGAAGTGCTTGTCAGCCGGCTGGACACAACGGGACTCGCCGCGGGCGCTGTGGAGCTCCCACAAGGAAGCTGCCGGCATGTACAAGCTCCCAAGGGGCCCCTCTATCCCCCCACGGGTGCAAAAGGCAGGCACACGCCGCTCATACTCGGAACTGGCTCCCGGCCGCTTTCGGAAGGAGACGCCGACGTGGCCTTGCTCGTGCAACTCCAGGTGGGCTTGAGGCTTCCGAAAATGGCATAAAAAAAAAAAAGATTTTTTTATTATGAAGGTAGAAAAATCAGCGGGACCGACCCGCGAGCGAGGCCGACGGGGAGTTCCAGGAGGTCGGCATGAGTTGGCCGTGCATACCGCTAAAGCCCTCAAACTCCGACGCTGGCGCTGAGGAGCTCGTACAAGGCTGCAACCGGGCTGGCACGGCTTCCCCATGGCTCCTCTATCCCCCCAAGGATGCCATAGGCAGGCACACGCCGCTCATACCCGGAGCGGGCACACCGCCGCTGACATGCATCCTTCGCGGACCGGAAGTGCTTGTCAGCCGGCTGGACACAACGGGACTCGCCGCGGGCGCTGTGGAGCTCCCACAAGGAAGCTGCCGGCATGTACAAGCTCCCAAGGGGCCCCTCTATCCCCCCACGGGTGCAAAAGGCAGGCACACGCCGCTCATACTCGGAACTGGCTCCCGGCCGCTTTCGGAAGGAGACGCCGACGTGGCCTTGCTCGTGCAACTCCAGGTGGGCTTGAGGCTTCCGAAAATGCCATAAAAAAAAAAAAGATTTTTTTATTATGAAGGTAGAAAAATCAGCGGGACCGACCCGCGAGCGAGGCCGACGGGGAGTTCCAGGAGGTCGGCATGAGTTGGCCGTGCATACCGCTAAAGCCCTCAAACTCCGACGCTGGCGCTGAGGAGCTCGTACACGGCTGCAACCGGGCTGGCACGGCTTCCCCATGGCTCCTCTATCCCCCCAAGGATGCCATAGGCAGGCACACGCCGCTCATACCCGGAGCGGGCACACCGCCGCTGACATGCATCCTTCGCGGACCGGAAGTGCTTGTCAGCCGGCTGGACACAACGGGACTCGCCGCGGGCGCTGTGGAGCTCCCACAAGGAAGCTGCCGGCATGTACAAGCTCCCAAGGGGCCCCTCTATCCCCCCACGGGTGCAAAAGGCAGGCACACGCCGCTCATACTCGGAACTGGCTCCCGGCCGCTTTCGGAAGGAGACGCCGACGTGGCCTTGCTCGTGCAACTCCAGGTGGGCTTGAGGCTTCCGAAAATGCCATAAAAAAAAAAAGATTTTTTTATTATGAAGGTAGAAAAATCAGCGGGACCGACCCGCGAGCGAGGCCGACGGGGAGTTCCAGGAGGTCGGCATGAGTTGGCCGTGCATACCGCTAAAGCCCTCAAACTCCGACGCTGGCGCTGAGGAGCTCGTACACGGCTGCAACCGGGCTGGCACGGCTTCCCCATGGCTCCTCTATCCCCCCAAGGATGCCATAGGCAGGCACACGCCGCTCATACCCGGAGCGGGCACACCGCCGCTGACATGCATCCTTCGCGGACCGGAAGTGCTTGTCAGCCGGCTGGACACAACGGGACTCGCCGCGGGCGCTGTGGAGCTCCCACAAGGAAGCTGCCGGCATGTACAAGCTCCCAAGGGGCCCCTCTATCCCCCCACGGGTGCAAAAGGCAGGCACACGCCGCTCATACTCGGAACTGGCTCCCGGCCGCTTTCGGAAGGAGACGCCGACGTGGCCTTGCTCGTGCAACTCCAGGTGGGCTTGAGGCTTCCGAAAATGCCATAAAAAAAAAAAGATTTTTTTATTATGAAGGTAGAAAAATCAGCGGGACCGACCCGCGAGCGAGGCCGACGGGGAGTTCCAGGAGGTCGGCATGAGTTGGCCGTGCATACCGCTAAAGCCCTCAAACTCCGACGCTGGCGCTGAGGAGCTCGTACACGGCTGCAACCGGGCTGGCACGGCTTCCCCATGGCTCCTCTATCCCCCCAAGGATGCCATAGGCAGGCACACGCCGCTCATACCCGGAGCGGGCACACCGCCGCTGACATGCATCCTTCGCGGACCGGAAGTGCTTGTCAGCCGGCTGGACACAACGGGACTCGCCGCGGGCGCTGTGGAGCTCCCACAAGGAAGCTGCCGGCATGTACAAGCTCCCAAGGGGCCCCTCTATCCCCCCACGGGTGCAAAAGGCAGGCACACGCCGCTCATACTCGGAACTGGCTCCCGGCCGCTTTCGGAAGGAGACGCCGACGTGGCCTTGCTCGTGCAACTCCAGGTGGGCTTGAGGCTTCCGAAAATGCCATAAAAAAAAAAAGATTTTTTTATTATGAAGGTAGAAAAATCAGCGGGACCGACCCGCGAGCGAGGCCGACGGGGAGTTCCAGGAGGTCGGCATGAGTTGGCCGTGCATACCGCTAAAGCCCTCAAACTCCGACGCTGGCGCTGAGGAGCTCGTACACGGCTGCAACCGGGCTGGCACGGCTTTCCCATGGCTCCTCTATCCCCCCAAGGATGCCATAGGCAGGCACACGCCGCTCATACCCGGAGCGGGCACACCGCCGCTGACATGCATCCTTCGCGGACCGGAAGTGCTTGTCAGCCGGCTGGACACAACGGGACTCGCCGCGGGCGCTGTGGAGCTCCCACAAGGAAGCTGCCGGCATGTACAAGCTCCCAAGGGGCCCCTCTATCCCCCCACGGGTGCAAAAGGCAGGCACACGCCGCTCATACTCGGAACTGGCTCCCGGCCGCTTTCGGAAGGAGACGCCGACGTGGCCTTGCTCGTGCAACTCCAGGTGGGCTTGAGGCTTCCGAAAATGCCATAAAAAAAAAAAAGATTTTTTTATTATGAAGGTAGAAAAATCAGCGGGACCGACCCGCGAGCGAGGCCGACGGGGAGTTCCAGGAGGTCGGCATGAGTTGGCCGTGCATACCGCTAAAGCCCTCAAACTCCGACGCTGGCGCTGAGGAGCTCGTACACGGCTGCAACCGGGCTGGCACGGCTTCCCCATGGCTCCTCTATCCCCCCAAGGATGCCATAGGCAGGCACACGCCGCTCATACCCGGAGCGGGCACACCGCCGCTGACATGCATCCTTCGCGGACCGGAAGTGCTTGTCAGCCGGCTGGACACAACGGGACTCGCCGCGGGCGCTGTGGAGCTCCCACAAGGAAGCTGCCGGCATGTACAAGCTCCCAAGGGGCCCCTCTATCCCCCCACGGGTGCAAAAGGCAGGCACACGCCGCTCATACTCGGAACTGGCTCCCGGCCGCTTTCGGAAGGAGACGCCGACGTGGCCTTGCTCGTGCAACTCCAGGTGGGCTTGAGGCTTCCGAAAATGCCATAAAAAAAAAAAGATTTTTTTATTATGAAGGTAGAAAAATCAGCGGGACCGACCCGCGAGCGAGGCCGACGGGGAGTTCCAGGAGGTCGGCATGAGTTGGCCGTGCATACCGCTAAAGCCCTCAAACTCCGACGCTGGCGCTGAGGAGCTCGTACACGGCTGCAACCGGGCTGGCACGGCTTCCCCATGGCTCCTCTATCCCCCCAAGGATGCCATAGGCAGGCACACGCCGCTCATACCCGGAGCGGGCACACCGCCGCTGACATGCATCCTTCGCGGACCGGAAGTGCTTGTCAGCCGGCTGGACACAACGGGACTCGCCGCGGGCGCTGTGGAGCTCCCACAAGGAAGCTGCCGGCATGTACAAGCTCCCAAGGGGCCCCTCTATCCCCCCACGGGTGCAAAAGGCAGGCACACGCCGCTCATACTCGGAACTGGCTCCCGGCCGCTTTCGGAAGGAGACGCCGACGTGGCCTTGCTCGTGCAACTCCAGGTGGGCTTGAGGCTTCCGAAAATGCCATAAAAAAAAAAAGATTTTTTTATTATGAAGGTAGAAAAATCAGCGGGACCGACCCGCGAGCGAGGCCGACGGGGAGTTCCAGGAGGTCGGCATGAGTTGGCCGTGCATACCGCTAAAGCCCTCAAACTCCGACGCTGGCGCTGAGGAGCTCGTACACGGCTGCAACCGGGCTGGCACGGCTTCCCCATGGCTCCTCTATCCCCCCAAGGATGCCATAGGCAGGCACACGCCGCTCATACCCGGAGCGGGCACACCGCCGCTGACATGCATCCTTCGCGGACCGGAAGTGCTTGTCAGCCGGCTGGACACAACGGGACTCGCCGCGGGCGCTGTGGAGCTCCCACAAGGAAGCTGCCGGCATGTACAAGCTCCCAAGGGGCCCCTCTATCCCCCCACGGGTGCAAAAGGCAGGCACACGCCGCTCATACTCGGAACTGGCTCCCGGCCGCTTTCGGAAGGAGACGCCGACGTGGCCTTGCTCGTGCAACTCCAGGTGGGCTTGAGGCTTCCGAAAATGCCATAAAAAAAAAAAAGATTTTTTTATTATGAAGGTAGAAAAATCAGCGGGACCGACCCGCGAGCGAGGCCGACGGGGAGTTCCAGGAGGTCGGCATGAGTTGGCCGTGCATACCGCTAAAGCCCTCAAACTCCGACGCTGGCGCTGAGGAGCTCGTACAAGGCTGCAACCGGGCTGGCACGGCTTCCCCATGGCTCCTCTATCCCCCCAAGGATGCCATAGGCAGGCACACGCCGCTCATACCGGAGCGGGCACACCGCCGCTGACATGCATCCTTCGCGGACCGGAAGTGCTTGTCAGCCGGCTGGACACAACGGGACTCGCCGCGGGCGCTGTGGAGCTCCCACAAGGAAGCTGCCGGCATGTACAAGCTCCCAAGGGGCCCCTCTATCCCCCCACGGGTGCAAAAGGCAGGCACACGCCGCTCATACTCGGAACTGGCTCCCGGCCGCTTTCGGAAGGAGACGCCGACGTGGCCTTGCTCGTGCAACTCCAGGTGGGCTTGAGGCTTCCGAAAATGCCATAAAAAAAAAAAGATTTTTTTATTATGAAGGTAGAAAAATCAGCGGGACCGACCCGCGAGCGAGGCCGACGGGGAGTTCCAGGAGGTCGGCATGAGTTGGCCATGCATACCGCTAAAGCCCTCAAACTCCGACGCTGGCGCTGAGGAGCTCGTACACGGCTGCAACCGGGCTGGCACGGCTTCCCCATGGCTCCTCTATCCCCCCAAGGATGCCATAGGCAGGCACACGCCGCTCATACCCGGAGCGGGCACACCGCCGCTGACATGCATCCTTCGCGGACCGGAAGTGCTTGTCAGCCGGCTGGACACAACGGGACTCGCCGCGGGCGCTGTGGAGCTCCCACAAGGAAGCTGCCGGCATGTACAAGCTCCCAAGGGGCCCCTCTATCCCTCCACGGGTGCAAAAGGCAGGCACACGCCGCTCATACTCGGAACTGGCTCCCGGCCGCTTTCGGAAGGAGACGCCGACGTGGCCTTGCTCGTGCAACTCCAGGTGGGCTTGAGGCTTCCGAAAATGCCATAAAAAAAAAAAGATTTTTTTATTATGAAGGTAGAAAAATCAGCGGGACCGACCCGCGAGCGAGGCCGACGGGGAGTTCCAGGAGGTCGGCATGAGTTGGCCGCTCCTACCGCTCTTGCCCTGGAAGTCCACAGCGGGCGCTGCAGAGCTCCTACACGGCTGCCCCCGGTCTTGCACAGCTTCCCCATGGCTCCTGTATCCCCCCCACGGGTGCAGGCACACGCCGCTCATACACTCTGGGGCTGGCTGACAGCCCAGGTGACATGCCACCTCCTAGCCGACCGGAAGTACATGTCAGGCGGCTTGGGACATAGTGGGACCCCCCCCCCGCTGGCGCTGTGGAGCTCATACACTGTTGCCACCGGGCATGCACAGCTTGCATACGGCTCCTCTACCCCGGGCTGCAATGGGCAGCACACCCCGCTCATACACTCTGGAGCTGGCTGACAGCAACTGCTGCTGATAATGATGATGACGATAATGTGCAAAGGGTTATCTATCGGCGGACAGTATCACACTCTGGCCCTGGAACTGTGCCACGGTCTGCCTCTGCTGCTCACCACCGCCTCTGACATTTCTGAACATACCCCACTTTAACTTGATTTTAAATGTTTCACTTTCAAATGTTTCACTTTCAGTAGCAGAAATGTCATTCTTTGACATTTGGGCCTTTTTATTTTCACTGCTGCTTGGTCACCAAATGGATCTCCTTGGATTGAGGCCTAGTCCTCTCCCCACCGCCCTGGAACTCTGCCCCGGCCTACGCTGCCTGCCGTCACACCCCTGGCCCTGGAACTCTGCCCCGGCCTGCCTCTGCTGCTCACCACCGCCTCTGACATTTTTGAACATACCCCACTTTAACTTGATTTTAAATGTTTCACTTTCAAATGTTTCACTTTCAGTAGCAGAAATGTCATTCTTTGACATTTGGGCCTTTTTATTTTCACTGCTGCTTGGTCACCAAATGGATCTCCTTGGATTGAGGCCTAGTCCTCTCCCCACCGCCCTGGAACTCTGCCCCGGCCTACGCTGCCTGCCGTCACACCCCTGGCCCTGGAACTCTGCCCCGGCCTGCCTCTGCTGCTCACCACCGCCTCTGACATTTTTGAACATACCCCACTTTAACTTGATTTTAAATGTTTCACTTTCAAATGTTTCACTTTCAGTAGCAGAAATGTCATTCTTTGACATTTGGGCCTTTTTATTTTCACTGCTGCTTGGTCACCAAATGGATCTCCTTGGATTGAGGCCTAGTCCTCTCCCCACCGCCCTGGAACTCTGCCCCGGCCTACGCTGCCTGCCGTCACACCCCTGGCCCTGGAACTCTGCCCCGGCCTGCCTCTGCTGCTCACCACCGCCTCTGACATTTGTGAACATACCCCACTGTAACTTGATTTTAAATGTTTCACTTTCAGTAGCAGAAATGTCATTCTTTGGCATTTGGGCCTTTTTATTGTCACTGCTGTTTAGTCACCAAATGGATCTCCTTGGATTGAGGCCCAGTCCTCTCCCCACCGCCCTGGAACTCTGCCCCGGCCTACGCTGCCTGCCGTCACCCCCTGGCCCTGGAACTCTGCCCCGGCCTGCCTCTGCTGCTCACCACCGCCTCTGACATTTTTGAACATACCCCACTTTAACTTGATTTTAAATGTTTCACTTTCAAATGTTTCACTTTCAGTAGCAGAAGTGTCATTCTTTGACATTTGGGCCTTTTTATTTTCACTACTGTTTGGTCACCAAATGGATCTCCTTACCTACCAGCAATCACCCTGGAACTCTGGCTGGGCATGGGGATGCAGGTTGCTCCCGCTGCCCCCCTTCCACCCCACCGGGACCTACCAGCAATCACCCTGGAACTCTGGCTGGGCATGGAGATGCGGGTTGCTCCCCCTTCCACCCCACCGGGACCTACCAGCAATCGCCCTGGAACTCTGGCTGGGCATGGGGATGCAAGTTGCTCCCGCTGACTCCCACCGGGACCTACCTGCAATCACCCTGGAACTCTGGCTGGGCATGGGGATGCAAGTTGCTCCCGCTGCTCCCCTTCCACCCCACCGGGACCTACCACCAATCACCCTGGAACTCTGGCTGGGCATGGAGATGCAAGTTGCTCCCGCTGCCCCCCCACCGGGACCTACCTGCAATCACCCTGGAACTCTGGCTGGGCATGGGGATGCAG
>NC_134697.1:68289545-68314545 GCF_050947455.1 Rhinoderma darwinii
CAGCAACGAACCGCAAGTCTAATAGAATCAACCGAGGCGTCCATTCGTTCGCCTTGCAAAGCCGAACAATACGACACCTGACTTGGTCGTCTTTTCTGAAAGGGGACTCCTCTTTTGCCCCATAAACATGGTGGAATTTCCATATTAAGAGCTTAATATGGATAGGTTTACCAATTTTTTTCCGTAACCGCTCAATGTGGATTTACGAGCCCCAAAGCTATTATACATCACCATCATCTGAGTATGTACGCCAAGAATCGTGACGATACGTCGCGCGGTTAGCGAGGAAAATTCTCGTTAGCCACGCCTGTTTCTACACACGGCTTAAATTTGTTTTTATAAAAAAATTAATATCTTGAAAACTAACTGTTGCATATAACTAATATTTGTTAAACATGTAGCCCTTGACACTCTGACCTAGCCTAAAAAAATTCAGCGTTCTGAGACGCGCGCTTGGACCACAAAAGCCTTGTGAGCGACGGCTATTTTTACACACGTTTACAATGTAGTTTTAATAAAAAAAATAATATCTTAAACGCGAACCGCCTCAAAGCCATCAAACTTCTCACACCTGTAGCAGTTGACACTGTGACCTACCCTAAAAAATTTCAAGGGTCTGCGTCACAGTTTTAGGCCCCAAAAGCCTCTTTTGCTGCTCCTGTTTTACGCACAGAGTGCGTAATTTACGATTTTATTTTATTAAATGAACAATATTATAGATACTAGTAGTGCAAAAGGCCTAATTTTTCATACACATCTAGCCTTTGACACTCTGACCTACCATATAAAAACTCAGGCCAGCAGGACAGATGTAGCCCGCGCAGCGGGCCAAAAATGTAGGCCTTTTTCACTAAAATGGGTATAAATAATAATTTTCCACAATGCTGTCCCAGAGCATTTCACAACCAGCAACGAACCGCGGGTCTGATAGAATCAACCGAGGCGTCCATTCGTTCGCCTTGCAAAGCCGAACAATGCGACACCTGACTCGGTTGTCTTTTCTGAAAGGGGACTCCTCTTTTGCCCCATAAACATGGCAGAATTTCCATAATAGGAGCTTAATATGGATAGGTTTTCCATTTTTTTTCCATAACCGCTGAATGTAGAGTTATGAGCCCCGAAGCTATTATACGTCACCATCTCCTGAGTATGTATGCCAAGACTCGTGACGATACGTCGCGCCATTAGCGAGGTAATTTCTCGTTAGCGACGCCTGTTTCTAAACACGGCTTCAATTTATTTTTATAAAAAAATTAATATCTTGAAAACTAGCTGTTGGATATAACTAATATTTGTTAGACATGTAGCCCTTGACACTCTGACGTAGCCTAAAAAAATTCAGGGTTCTGAGACGCGCGCTTTGACCACAAAAGCCTTGTGAGCGACGGCTATTTTTACACACGTTTACAATGTAGTTTTAATAAAAAAATTAATATCTTAAACGCGAACCGCCTCAAAGCCATCAAACTTCTCACACCTGTAGCAGTTGACAGTATGACCTACCCTAAAAAATTTCAAGGGTCTGCGTCGCAGTTTTAGGCCCCAAAAGCCTCTTTAGCTGCTCCTGTTTAACGCACAGAGTGCGTATTTTACGATTTTATTTTATTAAATGAACAATATTATAGATACTAGTAGTGCAAAAGGCCTAATTTTTCATACACATCTAGCCTTTGACACTCTGACCTACCATATAAAAACTCAGGCCAGCAGGATAGATTTAGCCCGCGCAGCGGGCCAAAAATGTAGGCCTTTTTCACTAAAATGGGTATAAATAATAATTTTCCACAATGCTGTCCCAGAGCATTTCACAACCAGCAACGAACCGCGGGTCTGATAGAATCAACCGAGGCATCCATTCGTTCGCCTTGCAAAGCCGAACAATATGACACCTGACTCGGTCGTCTTTTCTGAAAGGGGACTCCTCTTTTGCCCCATAAACATGGCGGAATTTCCATAATAGGAGCTTAATATGGATAGGTTTTCCAATTTTTTTCCGTAACCGCTAAATGTAGAGTTATGAGCCCCGAAGTTATTATACGTCACCATCTCCTGAGTATGTATGCCAAGACTCGTGACGATACGTCGCGCCATTAGCGAGGTAATTTCTCGTTAGCGACGCCTGTTTCTAAACACGGCTTCAATTTATTTTTATAAAAAAATTAATATCTTGAAAACTAGCTGTTGGATATAACTAATATTTGTTAGACATGTAGCCCTTGACACTCTGACGTAGCCTAAAAAAATTCAGGGTTCTGAGACGCGCGCTTTGACCACAAAAGCCTTGTGAGCGACGGCTATTTTTACACACGTTTACAATGTAGTTTTAATAAAAAAATTAATATCTTAAACGCGAACCGCCTCAAAGCCATCAAACTTCTCACACCTGTAGCAGTTGACAGTATGACCTACCCTAAAAAATTTCAAGGGTCTGCGTCGCAGTTTTAGGCCCCAAAAGCCTCTTTAGCTGCTCCTGTTTAACGCACAGAGTGCGTAATTTACGATTTTATTTTATTAAATGAACAATATTATAGATACTAGTAGTGCAAAAGGCCTAATTTTTCATACACATCTAGCCTTTGACACTCTGACCTACCATATAAAAACTCAGGCCAGCAGGATAGATTTAGCCCGCGCAGCGGGCCAAAAATGTAGGCCTTTTTCACTAAAATGGGTATAAATAATAATTTTCCACAATGCTGTCCCAGAGCATTTCACAACCAGCAACGAACCGCGGGTCTGATAGAATCAACCGAGGCATCCATTCGTTCGCCTTGCAAAGCCGAACAATACGACACCTGACTCGGTCGTCTTTTCTGAAAGGGGACTCCTCTTTTGCCCCATAAACATGGCGGAATTTCCATAATAGGAGCTTAATATGGATAGGTTTTCCAATTTTTTTCCGTAACCGCTAAATGTAGAGTTATGAGCCCCGAAGTTATTATACGTCACCATCTCCTGAGTATGTATGCCAAGACTCGTGACGATACGTCGCGCCATTAGCGAGGTAATTTCTCGTTAGCGACGCCTGTTTCTAAACACGGCTTCAATTTATTTTTATAAAAAAATTAATATCTTGAAAACTAGCTGTTGGATATAACTAATATTTGTTAGACATGTAGCCCTTGACACTCTGACGTAGCCTAAAAAAATTCAGGGTTCTGAGACGCGCGCTTTGACCACAAAAGCCTTGTGAGCGACGGCTATTTTTACACACGTTTACAATGTAGTTTTAATAAAAAAATTAATATCTTAAACGCGAACCGCCTCAAAGCCATCAAACTTCTCACACCTGTAGCAGTTGACAGTATGACCTACCCTAAAAAATTTCAAGGGTCTGCGTCGCAGTTTTAGGCCCCAAAAGCCTCTTTAGCTGCTCCTGTTTAACGCACAGAGTGCGTAATTTACGATTTTATTTTATTAAATGAACAATATTATAGATACTAGTAGTGCAAAAGGCCTAATTTTTCATACACATCTAGCCTTTGACACTCTGACCTACCATATAAAAACAGGCCAGCAGGATAGATTTAGCCCGCGCAGCGGGCCAAAAATGTAGGCCTTTTTCACTAAAATGGGTATAAATAATAATTTTCCACAATGCTGTCCCAGAGCATTTCACAACCAGCAACGAACCGCGGGTCTGATAGAATCAACCGAGGCATCCATTCGTTCGCCTTGCAAAGCCGAACAATACGACACCTGACTCGGTCGTCTTTTCTGAAAGGGGACTCCTCTTTTGCCCCATAAACATGGCGGAATTTCCATAATAGGAGCTTAATATGGATAGGTTTTCCAATTTTTTTCCGTAACCGCTAAATGTAGAGTTATGAGCCCCGAAGTTATTATACGTCACCATCTCCTGAGTATGTATGCCAAGACTCGTGACGATACGTCGCGCCATTAGCGAGGTAATTTCTCGTTAGCGACGCCTGTTTCTAAACACGGCTTCAATTTATTTTTATAAAAAAATTAATATCTTGAAAACTAGCTGTTGGATATAACTAATATTTGTTAGACATGTAGCCCTTGACACTCTGACGTAGCCTAAAAAAATTCAGGGTTCTGAGACGCGCGCTTTGACCACAAAAGCCTTGTGAGCGACGGCTATTTTTACACACGTTTACAATGTAGTTTTAATAAAAAAATTAATATCTTAAACGCGAACCGCCTCAAAGCCATCAAACTTCTCACACCTGTAGCAGTTGACACTATGACCTACCCGAAAAAATTTCAAGGGTCTGCGTCGCAGTTTTAGGCCCCAAAAGCCTCTTTAGCTGCTCCTATTTAACGCACAGAGTGCGTAATTTACGATTTAATTTGAATAAATGAACAATATTATAGATACTAGTAGTGCAAAAGGCCTAATTTTTCATACACATCTAGCCTTTGACACTCTGACCTACCCTATAAAAACTCAGGCCAGCAGGACAGATGTAGCCCGCGCAGCGGGCCAAAAATATAGGCCTTTTTCACTAAAATGGGTATAAATAATCATTTTCCACAATGCTGTCCCAGAGCATTTCACAACCAGCAACGAACCGCGGGTCTGATAAAATCAACCGAGGTGTCCATTCGTTCGCCTTGCAAAGCCGAACAATACGACACCTGACTCGGTCGTCTTTTCTGAAAGGGGACTCCTCTTTTGCCCCATAAACATGGCGGAATTTCCATAATAGGAGCTTAATATGGATAGGTTTTCCAATTTTTTTTCCGTAACCGCTGAATGTAGAGTTATGAGCCCCGAAGCTATTATACGACACCATCTCCTGAGTATGTATGCCAAGACTCGTGACGATACGTCGCGCCATTAGCGAGGTAATTTCTCGTTAGCGACGCCTGTTTCTAAACACGGCTTCAATTTATTTTTATAAAAAAATTAATATCTTGAAAACTAGCTGTTGGATATAACTAATATTTGTTAGACATGTAGCCCTTGACACTCTGACGTAGCTTAAAAAAATTCAGGGTTCTGAGACGCGCGCTTGGACCACAAAAGCCTTGTGAGCGACGGCTATTTTTACACACGTTTACAATGTAGTTTTAATAAAAAAAATAATATCTTAAATGCGAACCGCCTCAAAGCCATTAAACTTCTCACACCTGTAGCAGTTGACACTATGACCTACCCTAAAAAATTTCAAGGGTCTGCGTCGCAGTTTTAGGCCACAAAAGCCTCTTTAGCTGCTCCTATTTAACGCACAGAGTGCGTAATTTACGATTTAATTTGAATAAATGAACAATATTATAGATACTAGTAGTGCAAAAGGCCTAATTTTTCATACACATCTAGCCTTTGACACTCTGACCTACCCTATAAAAACTCAGGCCAGCAGGACAGATGTAGCCCGCGCAGCGGGCCAAAAATATAGGCCTTTTTCACTAAAATGGGTATAAATAATCATTTTCCACAATGCTGTCCCAGAGCATTTCACAACCAGCAACGAACCGCGGGTCTGATAAAATCAACCGAGGTGTCCATTCGTTCGCCTTGCAAAGCCGAACAATACGACACCTGACTCGGTCGTCTTTTCTGAAAGGGGACTCCTCTTTTGCCCCATAAACATGGCGGAATTTCCATAATAGGAGCTTAATATGGATAGGTTTTCCAATTTTTTTTCCGTAACCGCTGAATGTAGAGTTATGAGCCCCGAAGCTATTATACGACACCATCTCCTGAGTATGTATGCCAAGACTCGTGACGATACGTCGCGCCATTAGCGAGGTAATTTCTCGTTAGCGACGCCTGTTTCTAAACACGGCTTCAATTTATTTTTATAAAAAAATTAATATCTTGAAAACTAGCTGTTGGATATAACTAATATTTGTTAGACATGTAGCCCTTGACACTCTGACGTAGCCTAAAAAAATTCAGGGTTCTGAGACGCGCGCTTGGACCACAAAAGCCTTGTGAGCGACGGCTATTTTTACACACGTTTACAATGTAGTTTTAATAAAAAAAATAATATCTTAAATGCGAACCGCCTCAAAGCCATTAAACTTCTCACACCTGTAGCAGTTGACACTATGACCTACCCTAAAAAATTTCAAGGGTCTGCGTCGCAGTTTTAGGCCACAAAAGCCTCTTTAGCTGCTCCTATTTAACGCACAGAGTGCGTAATTTACGATTTAATTTGAATAAATGAACAATATTATAGATACTAGTAGTGCAAAAGGCCTAATTTTTCATACACATCTAGCCTTTGACACTCTGACCTACCCTATAAAAACTCAGGCCAGCAGGACAGATGTAGCCCGCGCAGCGGGCCAAAAATGTAGGCCTTTTTCACTAAAATGGGTATAAATAATCATTTTCCACAATGCTGTCCCAGAGCATTTCACAACCAGCAACGAACCGCGGGTCTGATAGAATCAACCGAGGCGTCCATTCGTTCGCCTTGCAAAGCCGAACAATACGATACCTGACTCGGTCGTCTTTTCTGAAAGGGGACTCCTCTTTTGCCCCATAAACATGGCGGAATTTCCATAATAGGAGCTTAATATGGATAGGTTTTCCAATTGTTTTCCATAACCGCTGAATGTAGAGTTATGAGCCCCGAAGCTATTATACGTCACCATCTCCTGAGTATGTATGCCAAGACTCGTGACGATATGTCGCGCCATTAGCGAGGTAATTTCTCGTTAGCGACGCCTGTTTCTAAACACGGCTTCAATTTATTTTTATAAAAAAATTAATATCTTGAAAACTAGCTGTTGGATATAACTAATATTTGTTAGACATGTAGCCCTTGACACTCTGACGTAGCCTAAAAAAATTCAGGGTTCTGAGACGCGCGCTTTGACCACAAAAGCCTTGTGAGCGACGGCTATTTTTACACACGTTTACAATGTAGTTTTAATAAAAAAATTAATATCTTAAACGCGAACCGCCTCAAAGCCATCAAACTTCTCACACCTGTAGCAGTTGACAGTATGACCTACCCTAAAAAATGTCAAGGGTCTGCGTCGCAGCTTTAGGCCCCAAAAGCCTCTTTAGCTGCTCCTGTTTAACGCACAGAGTGCGTAATTTACGATTTAATTTGAATAAATGAACAATATTATAGATGCTAGTAGTGCAAAAGGCCTAATTTTTCATACACATCTAGCCTTTGACACTCTGACCTACCATATAAAAACTCAGGCCAGCAGGACAGATGTAGCCCACGCAGCGTGCCAAAAATGTAGGCCTTTTTCACTAAAATGGGTATAAATAATCATTTTCCACAATGCTGTCCCAGAGCATTTCACAAGCAGCAACGAACCGCGGGTCTGATAGAATCAACCGAGGCGTCCATTCGTTCGCCTTGCAAAGCCGAACAATACGACACCTGACTCGGTCGTCTTTTCTGAAAGGGGACTCCTCTTTTGCCCCATAAACATGGCGGAATTTCCATAATAGGAGCTTAATATGGATAGGTTTTCCAATTTTTTTCCGTAACCGCTAAATGTAGAGTTATGAGCCCCGAAGCTATTATACGACACCATCTCCTGAGTATGTATGCCAAGACTCGTGACGATACGTCGCGCCATTAGCGAGGTAATTTCTCGTTAGCGACGCCTGTTTCTAAACACGGCTTCAATTTATTTTTATAAAAAAATTAATATCTTGAAAACTAGCTGTTGGATGTAACTAATATTTGTTAGACATATAGCCCTTGACACTCTGACGTAGCCTAAAAAAAATTCAGGGTTCTGAGACGCGCGCTTGGACCACAAAAGCCTTGTGAGCGACGGCTATTTTTACACACGTTTACAATGTAGTTTTAATAAAAAAAATAATATCTTAAAAGCGAACCGCCTCAAAGCCATCAAACTTCTCACACCTGTAGCAGTTGACACTATGACCTACCCGAAAAAATTTCAAGGGTCTGCGTCGCAGTTTTAGGCCCCAAAAGCCTCTTTAGCTGCTCCTATTTAACGCACAGAGTGCGTAATTTACGATTTAATTTGAATAAATGAACAATATTATAGATACTAGTAGTGCAAAAGGCCTAATTTTTCATACACATCTAGCCTTTGACACTCTCACCTACCCTATAAAAACTCAGGCCAGCAGGACAGATTTAGCCCGCGCAGCGGGCCAAAAATGTAGGCCTTTTTCACTAAAATGGGTATAAATAATAATTTTCCACAATGCTGTCCCAGAGCATTTCACAACCAGCAACGAACCGCGGGTCTGATAGAATCAACCGAGGCGTCCATTCGTTCGCCTTGCAAAGCCGAACAATACGACACCTGACTCGGTCGTCTTTTCTGAAAGGGGACTCCTCTTTTGCCCCATAAACATGGCGGAATTTCCATAATAGGAGCTTAATATGGATAGGTTTTCCAATTTTTTTCCGTAACCGCTGAATGTAGAGTTATGAGCCCCGAAGCTATTATACGACACCATCTCCTGAGTATGTATGCCAAGACTCGTGACGATACGTCGCGCCATTAGCGAGGTAATTTCTCGTTAGCGACGCCTGTTTCTAAACACGGCTTCAATTTATTTTTATAAAAAAATTAATATCTTGAAAACTAGCTGTTGGATATAACTAATATTTGTTAGACATGTAGCCCTTGACACTCTGACGTAGCCTAAAAAAATTCAGGGTTCTGAGACGCGCGCTTGGACCACAAAAGCCTTGTGAGCGACGGCTATTTTTACACACGTTTACAATGTAGTTTTAATAAAAAAAATAATATCTTAAACGCGAACCGCCTCAAAGCCATCAAACTTCTCACACCTGTAGCAGTTGACACTATGACCTACCCTAAAAAATTTCAAGGGTCTGCGTCGCAGTTTTAGGCCCCAAAAGCCTCTTTAGCTGCTCCTATTTAACGCACAGAGTGCGTAATTTACGATTTAATTTGAATAAATGAACAATATTATAGATACTAGTAGTGCAAAAGGCCTAATTTTTCATACACATCTAGCCTTTGACACTCTGACCTACCCTATAAAAACTCAGGCCAGCAGGACAGATGTAGCCCGCGCAGCGGGCCAAAAATATAGGCCTTTTTCACTAAAATGGGTATAAATAATAATTTTCCACAATGCTGTCCCAGAGCATTTCACAACCAGCAACGAACCGCGGGTCTGATAGAATCAACCGAGGCGTCCATTCGTTCGCCTTGCAAAGCCTAACAATACGACACCTGACTCGGTCGTCTTTTCTGAAAGGGGACTCCTCTTTTGCCCCATAAACATGGCGGAATTTCCATAATAGGAGCTTAATATGGATAGGTTTTCCAATTTTTTTCCATAACCGCTGAATGTAGAGTTATGAGCCCCGAAGCTATTATACGTCACCATCTCCTGAGTATGTATGCCAAGACTCGTGACGATACGTCGCGCCATTAGCGAGGTAATTTCTCGTTAGCGACGCCTGTTTCTAAACACGGCTTCAATTTATTTTTATAAAAAAATTAATATCTTGAAAACTAGCTGTTGGATATAACTAATATTTGTTAGACATGTAGCCCTTGACACTCTGTCGTAGCCTAAAAAAATTCAGGGTTCTGAGACGCGCGCTTTGACCACAAAAGCCTTGTGAGCGACGGCTATTTTTACACACGTTTACAATGTAGTTTTAATAAAAAAATTAATATCTTAAACGCGAACCGCCTGAAAGCCATCAAACTTCTCACACCTGTAGCAGTTGACAGTATGACCTACTCTAAAAAATTTCAAGGGTCTGCGTCGCAGTTTTAGGCCCCAAAAGCCTCTTTAGCTGCTCCTGTTTAACGCACAGAGTGCGTAATTTATGATTTTATTTTATTAAATGAACAATATTATAGATACTAGTAGTGCAAAAGGCCTAATTTTTCATACACATCTAGCCTTTGACACTCTGACCTACCATATAAAAACTCAGGCCAGCAGGACAGATGTAGCCCGCGCAGCGGGCCAAAGATATAGGCCTTTTTCACTAAAATGGGTATAAATAATAATTTTCCACAATGCTGTCCCAGAGCATTTCACAACCAGCAACGAACCGCGGGTCTGATAGAATCAACCGAGGCGTCCATTCGTTCGCCTTGCAAAGCCGAACAATACGACACCTGACTCGGTCGTCTTTTCTGAAAGGGGACTCCTCTTTTGCCCCATAAACATGGCGGAATTTCCATATTAAGAGCTTAATATGGATAGGTTTTCCAATTTTTTTTCCCTAACCGCTCAATGTAGAGTTACGAGCCCCGAAGCTATTATACGTCACCATCTCCTGAGTATGTACGCCAAGACTCGTGACGATATGTCGCGCGGTTAGCGAGGTAAATTCTCATTAGCGACGCCTGTTTCTAAACACGGCTTCAATTTATTTTTATAAAAAAATTAATATCTTGAAAACTAGCTGTTGCATATAGCTAATATTTGTTAGACATGTAGCCCTTGACACTCTGACCTAGCCTAAAAAAATTCAGTGTTCTGTGACGCGCGCTTGGACCACAAAAGCCTTGTGAGCAACGGCTATTTTTTCACACGTTTACAATGTAGTTCTAATAAAAAAAATAATATCTTAAAAGCGAACCGCCTCAAAGCCATCAAACTTCTCACACCTGTAGCAGTTGACACTATGACCTACCCTTAAAAATTTCAAGAGTCTGCGTAGCAGTTTTAGGCCCCAAAAGCCTCTTTAGCTGCTCCTGTTTAACGCACAGAGTGCGTAATTTACGATTTAATTCTAATAAATGAACAATATTATAGATAATATTAGTGCAAAAGGCCTAATTTTTCATACACATCTAGCCTTTGACACTCTGACCTACCATATAAAAACTCAGGCCAGTAGGATAGATGTAGCCCGCGCAGCGGGCCAAAAATATAGGCCTTTTTCACTAAAATGGGTATAAATAATCATTTTCCACAATGCTGTCCCAGAGCATTTCACAACCAGCAACGAACCGCGGGTCTGATAGAATCAACCGAGGCGTCCATTCGTTCGCCTTGCAAAGCCGAACAATACGACACCTGACTCGGTCGTCTTTTCTGAAAGGGGACTCCTCTTTTGCCCCATAAACATGGCGGAATTTCCATATTAAGAGCTTAATATGGATAGGTTTTCCAATTTTTTTCCATAACCGCTCAATGTAGAGTTACGAGCCCCGAAGCTGTTATACATCACCATCTCCTGAGTATGTACGCCAAGACTCGTGACGATACGTCACGCGGTTAGCGAGGTAAATTCTCATTAGCGACGCCTGTTTCTAAACACGGCTTCAATTTATTTTTATAAAAAAATTAATATCTTGAAAACTAGCTGTTGCATATAGCTAATATTTGTTAGACATGTAGCCCTTGACACTCTGACCTAGCCTAAAAAAATTCAGTGTTCTGTGACGCGCGCTTGGACCACAAAAGCCTTGTGAGCAACGGCTATTTTTACACACGTTTACAATGTAGTTCTAATAAAAAAAATAATATCTTAAAAGCGAACCGCCTCAAAGCCATCAAACTTCTCACACCTGTAGCAGTTGACACTATAACCTACCCTAAAAAATTTCAAGGGTCTGCGTCGCAGTTTTAGGCCCCAAAAGCCTCTTTAGCTGCTCCTGTTTAACGCACAGAGTGCGTAATTTACGATTTTATTTTATTAAATGAACAATATTATAGATACTAGTAGTGCAAAAGGCCTAATTATTCATACACATCTAGCCTTTGACACTCTGACCACCCATATAAAAACTCAGGCCAGTAGGACAGATGTAGCCCGCGCAGCGGGCAAACTATTTAGGCCTTTTTTACTAAAATGGGTATAAATAATAATTTTCCACAATGCTGTCTCAGAGCATTTCACAACCAGCAACTAACCGCGGCTCTGATAGAATCAACCGAGGCGTCTATTTGTCCGCCTTGCAAAGCCGAACAATACGACACCTGACTCGGTCATCTTTTCTAAAAGGAGACTTTTCTTTTGCCCCATTAACATGGCGGAATTTCCATATTTAGAGCTTAATATGGATAGGTTTACCAATTTTTTTCCGTAACCGTTCAATGTGGAGTTACGAGCCCCGAAGCTATTATACGTCACCATCTCCTGAGTATGTACGCCAAGACTCGTGATGGTACATCGCGCAGTTAGCAAGGAAAATCCTCGTTAGCGACGCCTGTTTCTGCACACGGCTTCAATTTATGTTTAGGAAAAAAATTAATATCTTAAAAACTAACTGTTCCATATACCTAATATTTGTTAGACATGTAGCCATGGACACTCTCACCTAGCCTAAAAATATTCAGGGTTCTGTGACGCGCGCTTGGACCACAAAAGCCTTGTGAGCGACGGCTATTTTTACACACGCTTGCAATTTAGTTCTAATGAAAAACTCAGCGAGTTACGCTGTTTACATAACTCACGAACATATAACGTTTTTCATGATCGCAAAACATCTCGCTCAGCCGCAACACACAGTTTTTATGAAGATTAAAAAATATATACATTTATTGAATACATCCAAACATCCCAGAACCCAACAAATAAAAGTGCTATTGTTCTCTGTGCATTTTAATGTCCATTAAAAGTCCATGTTTTTAAGATTCTTATTTCTTCTTCCATTGGTCTAAAATGTATTTTGCTCTGGGACGTTTTTTCCCCAGAGCTGATGTCCTAAAGTCCTCTTTATTTTGTCTTCTTCCGGCCGGTGGTTTTGAAGCAATCCTATGATTGAAAGATCATAGATTATTAATAATTAGTATCTCATTCTTACTTTACTAACGGTCCTAATTGTATTCATTAATCCTCTACAATTTTATGAATATAACTCTAATCTTTATTTATTTTTTCTTAAACAGGCAAACCAGGACCCCAATGACCTCTACTATAAGACAGAGTTGATGATTGTGAACCCACGACCACTGAGGAACCCAAAGAGGTTTTCCATGCATTTTCCAGCACATATCAGCTCAGAAACATCATGATAGTGAATTGCAAGGCCTTTAGATGCTACATTTGCCAAGTTGTTCCTAGCAATAGCAAGGGTAGCCTTTATATCCTCATCGCTGCTGTGCTTCATGCATTTTTTGTGCAGGTTCCCAGCATCAACTCTGTCTTATAGCAGATGGGGCAGGTCATTGGGGTCCATTGCCTGTTTAAGAAAAAATAAAGAAAGATTATAGTTACATTAATAACATTGAAGAAGATTAATGCATATCGTTAGGACCGTTAGTAAACTAAGAATGAGACATGCTACGCTGCTTCTGTAACTGCCATTCACTACTATTGGAGTCACGGAAACAGCGTAGCTCATTAAATAAAAAAAATATATATCAATTTATTGAATACATCCAAACATCCCAGAACCCAACAAATAAAAGTGCTTTTGTTCCCTGTGCATTTTAATGTCCATTAAAAGTCCATAATTTTTAAGCTTCTTATTTCTTCTTCCATTGGTCCAAAATGTCTTTTACTCTTGGATGGTTTTTTCACCAGAGCTGATGTCCTAAAGTCCTCTTTATTTTCTCTTCTTCCGGCAGGTGGTCTTGAAGCAATCCTATAATTGAAAGATCATAGATTATTAATAATTAGTTTCTCATTATTAGTTTACTAATGGTCCTGATGATATGCATTAATCCTCTACAATGTTATAAATATAACTCTCATCTTTATTTATTTTTTCTTAATCAGACAAAACAGGACCCCAATGACCTCTGCTATAAGACATAGTTGATGATTCTGAACCCACGACCACTGAGGAACCCAAAGAGGTTTTAATGTATATATATATATATATATATATATATATATATATATATATATATAATATATATATGTAAAGGAAATTAACTATCGATGCGCCTGAGCAGAACAACAGGGACTCTTTTGATTGCAGATAGTGATGTATCCCTCGACGTCACTTCAGCCCTTTGATAAAAGAAGAAAATAAATACTGATGTTAAAACAAAATGTGAGACATACAGTTTAATAAGCATATTAGTTTACAAAGTAAGGTCAATAAATGTATTTTATTATTACCCAGAGGAGCTCCCTTCCCCTCTCTGCCTCTGTGCCCTGGACCGTGTTCGGATGAACAATGAGGATGGTACTTGTGCTCTGAAAAAATAACCAAACATTAGTATATCAATTGATAAGTCTAACACAACTAAACTGAGGACATTTATAATAAAACTGAGAGTTTATCTACCTTGAAGTCCAATCATCATCATCATCATCATCATCATGATCAGCCAAGCTTTCTTTTTCTCCTCGGTCAGTTGATTCACTCCAGTCCTCTTTGGCACTGTAATCTTGTTCCTGGGCTTCTTCGTGGGATGTGATGTCTTCTCTTTGGATTCCTTGGCCTCCTTCCTGAATGTTCTCTTGTCTATAGGGTAGACATAGAAAAAATAAAGCATTAAACTTCTAAAACAAATCATGTAATATTATACAGTATATATTATTTCCCTCCCACAATAAATTACCTTGAAGTGCTGGCTTGGGGCTGCTCACCACCGGCTTGCATTACCAGCATATAACCATGGCATATGTCCGTCAGTGTCTTCTCACGATAGTTTCTTTCCGCTGTCATGTTGGTGTGTGCCAAATATTTGGCAAAAAGACACTTTTCAGAGTCAGAAAAATTAGGGAGAGTCCAAGTTTCGCAAATCCTCCTGACAAGCTGACTGGTGATGTTGGGTAGTTTATATCTAGAAAGGAAAATAGAAAAACATAATACATACACAGCACTTAGAATTGAATAAAGACAGGTGACTTTTAAGAATCTTACTTTGTGTGGTACCGCAGGATGTCATTGGAAACATTATAAATTTCCTTTCCAGATGTAGAGAGGAAAAATACTTCTGTTGGCATGTTGTTCTTTAGCAGCATTGGTCTTACTATCTCAAAGTAGACATTAAACCACTAGGGGAGGGATACAAATAAAGAGATTATTGAAAAGCATCTTTACAACTCCATAAAGTAAGTAGGAGCCTTATAGAAACTTACCATTTCTTCCTCCTTTGTTAGCACATAGGTTGCCACTTGGTGTGTAGAGGTCTTGTGTAACTTGACCCCAACAACTACCAGGTCTAAACCCAAATATCTGTGATTGATCCTCTCATTCCACTCTGAAACCTATGAGTCAAAAGGAAAAAGTATGAGGGACAATGTACTTGCCACTGTATTGTGTTAGCCCAACCCTACGCCAAGCCACTTGTGTTTTTTTTTTTTCTATACATATGCCAGTCTTTTGTTTCAGCATAATTTCTATCTCTAGCCAGGTGTAAGGTTTTTACATAGATTATTCACTCTGTTCTTGCAGACAAATATCCGACTTTAATAAGCTAACATTAACCTTATGCAGGCTTCACACCATTATCGGCCTTCAGGGCTCCACTACACTATTAAAAGTATTTAACTGCAGCCATAAGGCCTCCAGACACTTCTCTAAAAAGTACCCCACAGCATAACCATAACAGGGTAGGAAAACAAAATGACGCAGAAAAACAGAGGAGGAGAAAGCTACTTACAGTCATATGTCGGACAACACCTGGCCGTTGGAGATGCCTCAAAATAAGCAGGGCCTCAAGATAATAAATAATTTCAAGTTGAGTGTCTCGCTTCATGTGTCTGTCTTTTGCAGCTTTGAGGCATTTCAGGAAGGTTGGCTTTGCCACAACTAAAAGCCTCTGACATTCCGGAGGTGTTTTCATAGAATTTGTCAATGACTTGTATCTAAACACAAAGTAAAGAGAAATAATTTTATTGTATATACACAAGTAATAAAGAGTAGTAGCAATATCTAAAATAAATATATACCTATTTGAGGTTTCATACTTTGTCTAAGGATACATTTGAGTTCATAACTCACCGTTTGCTGACAACTTCTCTTGAAATTCCCTTAGATAGCCTCTTTTGAATGTCCTCTGTAACATCCATAAAGAAGTTGCAGGACTTAAACAGCCTTGGTCTTTCTGCAGAGAGATTGGTCGCTCTCAGCTGATACGTCATGAACCTCCTGATATGTTTTAGGTAATTAAAGACAGTCTGGTTTGCAAGCTTCAGGTCACGCAGCTTTGTAAAAAAGGAGTTAACCTTCTCAATGTTGCTGACAAAGTCCAGATTGGGACGCTGCGGGTTCATGTAATAAAGGAACCTTGCCAAATTTTCAACCTCCTGCTTGTAGTTGGGCACATCCAATGTGTGCTGCAAATAGACGGCAAAGCCCTTCAGTATTGGTTCGTCCAATGAATGTCGCTTGTATAGTCCAGCAGCCTTCATCTTCTGTCTTGTGACCACCGTCCATTTTGTCTGTAGGATTCTGTAATTTTGGAGAAAAGTGCAAGACATCAGATTTGACACATTTGACAGCCACAGAGAATACGTAAGGAGTATCTATGTACACTGACCTCTGTGTCCTGTCATCAAAGTTTCCTGTAGTTCCGCTTTCTTGATTGGATTCTTCCTCAGACTCTAGTTGAAGCTGAAAGTCTCTATCACTTTCCTCCTCTGCGCTGTCATCTTCATGTGCTCTTCTGCCTTCTTCATTGTGTTGGTCTTCCCTCGGGTCTTCAGGCTGTGCAAGGAATGGTGTGTCTGTAACTTCTTCCTCAGGATCTGCAGGGATCAGTGTGACCTCCATTTCCTCATCAGGGACTGGTATGGCTGCAATATCCTCTACAGCCGCTGTGTGATGTGGCACAGTAAGGGCAGTTGATGCAGAGGTTGATGGTCTTCCATATTGTACATTGCTGTAAAATATAAAAAGCAACGTGAGTATAAGTGTAAACACTGGAGAGCTATGAGACATAAGCAGACAGGGGTGACACATACCTGGCCACAGTTGGTTTGTTAATTATCAAAAAGCCCCTGACCTCGAGGAAGGGGACAACGTTTTCCAATGAGCCAAGAGAGATGATCTCTTGGTAACTGATTGCAGTGCCCTTAGATGCAATTTTCACCAGGGTTTTCCTGGCCAATGCCACAGTGGCTTTTATCTCCTCATCGCTGCTGAACCTCATACACTTTCTCCTCAGATGTGTAGAGAATAATGTCTGTGTACGGTAACATACTGGGCATGTCATAGGAGTTCTGTTTTGCCTGTTGAAAGACATGAGGTTTTGGATTTAAAAATGTCCTAAGTAATATAGCTTAGTTTGAAATATACCCAAACTGCAATCTCAAAAATAGTCACAAGATGTCCCACTACATGCATACTGATTTGTTTCAGGCAGGCTACCTGAACAATGCCTGGGTTTTAATACCACGCCCTACTGAAACAGGAGGCCTCTACGCTACCACATGGCTTCTCATAGTAACCTCTCTATGTTATAGGCAGTCTACAACATGTATTTTATACAAAAATGGCTATGTATTTTAGGGTATATCCTAGAGGTCAATAAACACATGAACTTGTACTTTTGCTGCAGATTACATGCTTGTAACTCAACTACCTGAACAATGCCTGGGCTTGTACAATATGGCCTACTGAAAATAAAATGGCACCTCTTCCCTAGCCCATGGCTCACCATGATTTCACTATACAATTTGCCTGAACTGAACATTAATGATGGACATAAATATACGTTAATAAACATATTTACTTACAATTTGGCTGCAGACTCCATTCCTGTAACTAGAACTTGATGTCCTAAAGATGTATATTTGAGTCAAAAAAACAATAAATCTTTTAGAAGCAGTATCCAAAAGGCAGATGATGTAGGTATCCAGGTACAATGTCTCAAGTGAATAAGGTGAATAGCAAAAAAATAATGCAATCCAAGAAGGAGATCAGTCAATAGCTTTCAAGAAAACTTCCAAACTGACTGAAAATGCCTCAGTGTTTTAAACTGTTTTATAGTGTGAGGTTGATGCTTTGTAAGAAGATCCTCTTACAAAAACAACAAACAGAGCCTGTGATAGGAGAGTTTGAATGATGCACAAAAGCTTATCTGCCTTTTTAGTGGCTGAGGAGAATAACAGAGATAAAACTACAGACTCATGCTGAAAACCTGATAATACAATTGTTTGAATATAATAGGACATTTACATTTATTAAATGTGATATTTACTATCATTTCTATTTCATATACACTATACCTATTTCATATACACCTATTAAATATAATATTTATTATCGTTTCTAAGCTGACCTTTACAACACGTTTTTTGCTACTGTTTTTATAGAAACTAGATAGGTATGTGGCATAGTGTTAAAATATATTAGAGTATGTACATTTTAATATGGTGCCCCCATAGCTGCACTATACAGTGTAATGCTCCCACAGTTGCACCATACAGTATAATGCCCCCCATAGCTGTCCCATACAATTTAATACCCCCATAGCTGCACCATACACTGTGATGCCCCCCATAGCTGCACCATACTGTATAATGGCCGGATCATGACACAGATTTGAAACAGAACCGTGTGTCCGATGGACGCGAGCTAGGCGTCCATTCGTTCACCTTGCAGAGCCGAACAATATGACACCTGACTCTGTCGTCTTTTCTAAAAGGGTACCCCTCTTTTGCCAAATAAACATGGAGGAATTCCCTTATTAATTTATTTTTATTACAATAATTATTGTAATAATAATGTTGTTATATTGTATAATATGTAAATATGGTTTATGCCTATGCTTAACTTTAAAGTGTAGCTAAATGTTTGGCAAACTTCTGACATGTCAAAGTGACATGTCAGAAGTTTGGATGGGTGGGGGTCTGAACACTGAGACCCCCACCAATCGCTAGAACAAAGCTGCTGAGCGTTCACACGAGTGCTTCAGCTGTTTTGTTTTAGCGATTGGTGGGGATCTCAGTGCTCGGACCCCCACCAATCCAAACTTCTGACATGTCACTGTGACATGTCAGAAGTTTGTCAAACATTTAGCTACACTTTAATTTTGTGTTCTGTATTAATAAAGTTGTTATGTTGTATTATATGTAAAGTTGGTTTCGGCCTATTCTTACAGTGTACCTAAACGTTTATCAAACTTCTGACATGGTTTTAGTGCAGCTATGGTGCCCCCATAGCTGCACCATTCATTTTAATATGGTGCCCCCATAGCTGCACCATACAGTGTAATGCTCCCACAGTTGCACCATACAGTATAATGCCCCCCATAGCTGTCCCATACCATTTAATACCATAGGTACAATGTCTCAAGTGTAGTATTGAACAAGGTGAATAGCAAAAAAATAATGCAATCCAAGAAGGAGATCAGTCAATAGCTTTCAAGAAAACTTCCAAACTGACTGAAAATGCCTCAGTGTTTTAAACTGTTTTATAGTGTGAGGTTGATGCTTTGTAAGAAGATCCTCTTACACAAACAACAAACAGAGCCTGTGATAGGAGAGTTTGAATGATGCACAAAAGCTTATCTGCCTTTTTAGTGGCTGAGGAGAATAACAGAGATAAAACTACAGACTCATGCTGAAAACCTGATAATACAATTGTTTGACTACAATAGGACATTTACATTTATTAAATGTGATATTTACTATCATTTATATTTCATATACATTATACCTATTTCATATACACCTATTAAATGTAATATTTATTATCGTTTCTAAGCTGACCTTTACAACACGTTTTTTGCTACTGTTTTTATAGAAACTAGATAGGTATGTGGCACAGTGTTAAAATATATTAGTCCATGCACAGGTTTTGGGACTGACAGAGTTATTTTAAAAATGTGTACCTATTTCATATACACCTATTAAATGTAATATTTACTATTGTTTCTAAACTGACCTTTACAACATGTTTCTAAATACTGTTTGTATAGAAGCCAGATTAGAATGTGGAATAGTGTTAAAATATATTAGTCCATGCCAAGGTGTCAATACTGGCAGAGTGGAGGTGACACATTTATATTGTTAGACTAAGCTGGCTCCGGCCAGGGGACAGTCATAATTGCCACTGTATTGTTTCATCCAAATACATGGCCCAGCCACGTGTGAAATATTTAAATAAACATACCACTCTTTTGTTTTAGTATTCTCTTTTATCCCTTACAGCAATTTGATTGGTTACTGAAATGCATAACTACAGCTTCCAGAGAGTTGGCCATCACTTTTGTCAAGCTACTGGAAGCTATCTAAGGGTTCCTTCTAAGCTTTACATTTGACTCCACTGCTGACCTCGGACTGCATTTTGAATTATCTGCACCATTCTAGGAAGCACTTTGGATTTCTGCCTGCTGTAATCTCTTCCTTTTCTGGAAGGTAGGTACAAGCATAGCTCAGACAATACCAATGTCGATTTTAATGCATATATTTAAGTAGCTTCTAAGTACATGTCTGTGTAAATTGCGTTAATTTTTAATATAAAAACTCATCTAGGTATTGCTAATATATTTTTATATATATATATATATATATATATATATATATATATCCTTTGTACATTTTAATGCATATGTTTAAGTAGCCTCTAAGTACATGTATATGTAATTATATATATATATATATATATATATATATATATATATATATGTAAATAGTGGCAGCACTCTATACCAAATCCCACTATAGTAACCTGCACAGCAGTAATCCTGATCCATGGACCATGTAGTATATTGAAAAGAAATTATGCTGCACACCAATTTAAGCAAAGTAAAATTGTGGTAGTCACCCCAAAATGTAAGTCAGCCCCCCCCATAACTCCTGTGAGGGTTTGTAACACTTCTTTGAGTGTATCCCATAACAGGGCTTAGGAAGGGATGATAGGCATGCATGCAGTAGCTGTTTGGATGTGGATTTTTGAAATGACCGAGTTTTAGGTAGAAGGCACTGATGAATATAAGATAAGTGCGTTTATCAATTAATCTGTGTTTTTTCAGAAATCCATCTAAAAATAGATATGACACGGATTTCCGTGGGTCCGAATGACGCGAGCTAGGCGTCCATTCGTTCACCTTGCAGAGCCAAACAATATGACACCTGACTCTGTTGTCTTTTCTAAAAGGGTACCCCTCTTTTGCCCAATAAACATGGTGGAATTCCCTTATTAATTTATTTTTATTACAAAATTAATATCTCCAAAACTAACCGTTGAATATCCCTTATATTTATTACACATGTAGCCCTTAACACTCTGACCTATCCTAAAAAATTAGGGGTGATAGGCATGCATGCAGTAGCTGTTTGGATGTGGATTTTTGAAATGACCGAGTTTTTGGTAGAAGGCACTGATGAATATAAGATAAGTGCGTTTACCAATTAATCTGTGTTTTTTCAGAAATCCATCTAAAAATAGATATGACACGGATTTCCGTGGGTCCGAATGACGCGAGCTAGGCGTCCATTCGTTCACCTTGCAGAGCCGAACAATATGACACCTGACTCTGTTGTCTTTTCTAAAAGGGTACCCCTCTTTTGCCCAATAAACATGGTGGAATTCCCTTATTAATTTGTTTTTATTACAAAATTAATATCTCCAAAAATAACCGTTGAATATCCCTTATATTTATTACACATGTAGCCCTTAACACTCTGACCTATCCTAAAAAATTAGGGGTGATAGGCATGCATGCAGTAGCTGTTTGGATGTGGATTTTTGAAATGACCGAGTTTTAGGTAGAAGGCACTGATGAATATAAGATAAGTGCGTTTACCTATTAATCTGTGTTTTTACACAGATCCATATGAAATCAGATTAGACATGGTATTATCACACGAGAAAGATCTTTAAAGCCCCTGGACACATATTGCACCCAGAGTGCATTTCTTGACATGTTGTGGTAGTCACCACAAAATGTAAGTCAGCCCCCCCCATAACTCCTGTGAGGGTTTGTAACACTTTTTTTAGTGTATCCCATAACAGGGCTTTGGAAGGGGTGATAGGCATGCATGCAGTAGCTGTTTGGATTTAAATTTTTGAAATGACCGAGTTTTAGGTAGAAGGCACTGATGAATATAAGATAAGTGCGTTTACCAATTAATCTGTGTTTTTTCAGAAATCCATCTAAAAATAGATATGACACGGATTTCCGTGGGTCCGAATGACGCGAGCTAGGCGTCCATTCGTTCACCTTGCAGAGCCGAACAATATGACACCTGACTCTGTTGTCTTTTCTAAAAGGGTACCCCTCTTTTGCCCAATAAACATGGTGGAATTCCCTTATTAATTTGTTTTTATTACAAAATTAATATCTCCAAAACTAACCGTTGAATATCCCTTATATTTATTACACATGTAGCCCTTAACACTCTGACCTATCCTAAAAAATTAGGGGTGATAGGCATGCATGCAGTAGCTGTTTGGATGTGGATTTTTGAAATGACCGAGTTTTAGGTAGAAGGCACTGATGAATATAAGATAAGTGCGTTTACCAATTAATCTGTGTTTTTACACAGATCCATATGAAATCAGATTAGACATGGTATTATCACACGAGAAAGATCTTTAAAGCCCCTGGACACATATTGCACCCAGAGTGCATTTCTTGACATGTTGTGGTAGTCACCACAAAATGTAAGTCAGCCCCCCCCCATAACTCCTGTGAGGGTTTGTAACACTTTTTTGAGTGTATCCCATAACAGGGCTTTGGAAGGGGTGATAGGCATGCATGCAGTAGCTGTTTGGATTTAAATTTTTTAAATGACCGAGTTTTAGGTAGAAGGCACTGATGAATATAAGATAAGTGCGTTTACCAATTAATCTGTGTTTTTTCAGAAATCCATCTAAAAATAGATATGACACGGATTTCCGTGGGTCCGAATGACGCGAGCTAGGCGTCCATTCGTTCACCTTGCAGAGCCGAACAATATGACACCTGACTCTGTTGTCTTTTCTAAAAGGGTACCCCTCTTTTGCCCAATAAACATGGTGGAATTCCCTTATTAATTTGTTTTTATTACAAAATTAATATCTCCAAAACTAACCGTTGAATATCCCTTATATTTATTACACATGTAGCCCTTAACACTCTGACCTATCCTAAAAAATTAGGGGTGATAGGCATGCATGCAGTAGCTGTTTGGATTAAAATTTTTGAAATGACCGAGTTTTAGGTAGAAGGCACTGATGAATATAAGATAAGTGCGTTTACCAATTAATCTGTGTTTTTTCAGAAATCCATCTAAAAATAGATATGACACGGATTTCCGTGGGTCCGAATGACGCGAGCTAGGCGTCCATTCGTTCACCTTGCAGAGCCGAACAATATGACACCTGACTCTGTTGTCTTTTCTAAAAGGGTACCCCTCTTTTGCCCAATAAACATGGTGGAATTCCCTTATTAATTTGTTTTTATTACAAAATTAATATCTCCAAAACTAACCGTTGAATATCCCTTATATTTATTACACATGTAGCCCTTAACACTCTGACCTATCCTAAAAAATTAGGGGTGATAGGCATGCATGCAGTAGCTGTTTGGATGTGGATTTTTGAAATGACCGAGTTTTAGGTAGAAGGCACTGATGAATATAAGATAAGTGCGTTTACCAATTAATCTGTGTTTTTACACAGATCCATATGAAATCAGATTAGACATGGTATTATCACACGAGAAAGATCTTTAAAGCCCCTGGACACATATTGCACCCAGAGTGCATTTCTTGACATGTTGTGGTAGTCACCCCAAAATGTAAGTCAGCCCCCCCCATAACTCCTGTGAGGGTTTGTAACACTTTTTTGAGTGTATCCCATAACAGGGCTTTGGAAGGGGTGATAGGCATGCATGCAGTAGCTGTTTGGATTTAAATTTTTGAAATGACCGAGTTTTAGGTAGAAGGCACTGATGAATATAAGATAAGTGCGTTTACCAATTAATCTGTGTTTTTTCAGAAATCCATCTAAAAATAGATATGACACGGATTTCCGTGGGTCCGAATGACGCGAGCTAGGCGTCCATTCGTTCACCTTGCAGAGCCGAACAATATGACACCTGACTCTGTTGTCTTTTCTAAAAGGGTACCCCTCTTTTGCCCAATAAACATGGTGGAATTCCCTTATTAATTTGTTTTTATTACAAAATTAATATCTCCAAAACTAACCGTTGAATATCCCTTATATTTATTACACATGTAGCCCTTAACACTCTGACCTATCCTAAAAAATTAGGGGTGATAGGCATGCATGCAGTAGCTGTTTGGATTTAAATTTTTGAAATGACCGAGTTTTAGGTAGAAGGCACTGATGAATATAAGATAAGTGCGTTTACCAATTAATCTGTGTTTTTTCAGAAATCCATCTAAAAATAGATATGACACGGATTTCCGTGGGTCCGAATGACGCGAGCTAGGCGTCCATTCGTTCACCTTGCAGAGCCGAACAATATGACACCTGACTCTGTTGTCTTTTCTAAAAGGGTACCCCTCTTTTGCTCAATAAACATGGTGGAATTCCCTTATTAATTTGTTTTTATTACAAAATTAATATCTCCAAAACTAACCGTTGAATATCCCTTATATTTATTACACATGTAGCCCTTAACACTCTGACCTATCCTAAAAAATTAGGGGTGATAGGCATGCATGCAGTAGCTGTTTGGATGTGGATTTTTGAAATGACCGAGTTTTAGGTAGAAGGCACTGATGAATATAAGATAAGTGCGTTTACCAATTAATCTGTGTTTTTACACAGATCCATATGAAATCAGATTAGACATGGTATTATCACACGAGAAAGATCTTTAAAGCCCCTGGACACATATTGCACCCAGAGTGCATTTCTTGACATGTTGTGGTAGTCACCCCAAAATGTAAGTCAGCCCCCCCATAACTCCTGTGAGGGTTTGTAACACTTTTTTGAGTGTATCCCATAACAGGGCTTTGGAAGGGGTGATAGGCATGCATGCAGTAGCTGTTTGGATTTAAATTTTTGAAATGACCGAGTTTTAGGTAGAAGGCACTGATGAATATAAGATAAGTGCGTTTACCAATTAATCTGTGTTTTTTCAGAAATCCATCTAAAAATAGATATGACACGGATTTCCGTGGGTCCGAATGACGCGAGCTAGGCGTCCATTCGTTCACCTTGCAGAGCCGAACAATATGACACCTGACTCTGTTGTCTTTTCTAAAAGGGTACCCCTCTTTTGCCCAATAAACATGGTGGAATTCCCTTATTAATT
>NC_134697.1:68324545-68354545 GCF_050947455.1 Rhinoderma darwinii
CTGCCGAGATGGAGGACTCCTACGAAGACCGGTCGGTCGGTCGGGGCAGCATCGTAAGTTGAGGACCTGTTTAGAGAGAGCCCAACATAGAGCCGAGAAGATGGAGCGCGCTCAGCGTCCCTAACCCTTACCAGTAAGGTATCAAGGACCAGGCTTAGGTAATATGGGACAAAGGCAACGGCAACCTCGACAATCCGGGTTAACTGCTCTCACCGGCGGCCCAGCTCGCAACCTGCCGAGATGGAGGACTCCTACGAAGACCGGTCGGTCGGTCGGGGCAGCATCGTAAGTCGAGGACCTGTTTAGAGAGAGCCCAACATAGAGCCGAGAAGATGGAGCGCGCTCAGCGTCCCTAACCCTTACCAGTAAGGTATCAAGGACCAGGCTTAGGTAATATGGGACAAAGGCAACGGCAACCTCGACAATCCGGGTTAACTGCTCTCACCGGCGGCCCAGCTCGCAACCTGCCGAGATGGAGGACTCCTACGAAGACCGGTCGGTCGGTCGGGGCAGCATCGTAAGTCGAGGACCTGTTTAGAGAGAGCCCAACATAGAGCCGAGAAGATGGAGCGCGCTCAGTGTCCCTAACCCTTACCAGTAAGGTATCAAGGACCAGGCTTAGGTAATATGGGACAAAGGCAACGGCAACCTCGACAATCCGGGTTAACTGCTCTCACCGGCGGCCCAGCTCGCAACCTGCCGAGATGAAGGATGCCTACGAAGACCGGTCGGTCTTAAGTCGAGGACCTGTTTAGAGAGAGCCCAACATAGAGCCGAGAAGATGGAGCGCGCTCAGCGTCCCTAACCCTTACCAGTAAGGTAACAAGGACCAGGCTTAGGTAATATGGGACAAAGGCAACGGACAACCTCGACAATCCGGGTTAACTGCTCTCTCCGGCGGCCCAGCTCGCAAAGTGCCGAGGAGGACGCCTTTGTCGCCCACGGGGAACCAAGGCCGCTTTCCCGGCGGCTTAGCGGCTCCACATGGGATGGGGCCGCCCCCTCCGGAGAGGGGGGGAGGGAAGCCACCGTGGAGCCGCGTGTGGCTTGCATGCGGGAGCCACGCCGACACTTCCAGCCTCGGGCGAGGCGGAAGACGGCTTTGGACTACTTGCGAGAAACAACCGTGCCCCATGCGCGGGTGCGCCTGGGAGCACCTCGGCTAGAGAGGCCCTTGCGAGCAGCGGACATACGGGGGCGGTCACTGCCTCCCCGTCGTTTAAAGCTTTCTCTCGCGCCTCGGGCTCCGGCGACACCAGCGCACTCTCGGACGCCTTTTAGAGTGATAGAAGCAGCACTGAGCAAACGCACCTCGCGGGAGCGAGAGGTACCGGCGCCCGCCTTAGCAGGACCGCCGGGCTTTTTGGGACACCGGCCGTAGGTGGCCGGGGGCGAAACAGACCCGGACGGTGTGGGAGGAAGACGCGCTCGCCGTAACCGACAGGGCTCCAAAGCACTGCCGAGCGAGTGGTCCCTCCGCCGCCGGGTCGCGGGGAGCCAGATCGATCTGAGGAGTCTTGGACAAATTCCAAAGACTCAAACGGCGCGGGAGCACGTGCTCCTCTCACAGCTTAACGACAGGTGGACGAGGCCGACGAGGACTTCCAGGAGACACCATGAGAGGGCCGGTGCCTATCGCTCACACCCTGGAAGTCACTCTCGGCCACGAACGGTTAGGACTTCCCGCTAGGAAGAACCGTAGGGACTTGGAACACGAAACCAAAATGCCCTCTCACAGGATTTCAGGTGAAGGAGATATTCGCACCCCTAAAAGTGTCACCACCTCAAATACACCGGGGTAAGGTGCCAACTTACCCGGGCTCCTGGAACTGCTGCCCGGCTGAAGCCCAAAATAAAAACCTCATAGGGTTTTTCCTCCAAAACGTCAATGAAGACAGACCTGCCAGCGAGGCCGACGGGGACTTCCAGGAGGCCGGCATGACGTGCCACTACATACCGGTCACACCATGGAAGTCCTTCTCGGGTTGGACCAGGTGCAGCTCCCGCTAGAACGTGCAGCACGTCCTCCTTCACGGTACTCTCGATTGGAGTCGCCAACGTGGCCGAGCTCCTACAACTGCTGGTCGGCCTGGGACTCCAGAAAGAATGTACCAAAGTTCTTTCGTGGAAGTTCAGGTGCAGCGGACCGACCAGCCAATGAGGCCGACGGGGACTTCCAGGAGACACCATGAGAGGGCCGGTGCCTATCGCTCACACCCTGGAAGTCACTCTCGGCCACGAACGGTTAGGACTTCCCGCTAGGAAGAACCGTTGGGACTTGGAACTCAAAACCTAAATGCCCTCTCACAGGATTTCAGGTGAAGGAGATATTCGCACCCCTAAAAGTGTCACCACCTCAAATACACCGGGGTAAGGTGCCAACTTACACGGGCTCCTGGAACTGCTGCCCGGCTGAAGCCCAAAATAAAAACCTCATAGGGTTTTTCCTCCAAAACGTCAATGAAGACAGACCTGCCAGCGAGGCCGACGGGGACTTCCAGGAGGCCGGCATGACGTGCCACTACATACCGGTCACACCATGGAAGTCCTTCTCGGGTTGGACCAGGTGCAGCTCCCGCTAGAACGTGCAGCACGTCCTCCTTCACGGTACTCTCGATTGGAGTCGCCAACGTGGCCGAGCTCCTACAACTGCTGGTCGGCCTGGGACTCCAGAAAGAATGTACCAAAGTTCTTTCGTGGAAGTTCAGGTGCAGCGGACCGACCAGCCAATGAGGCCGACGGGGACTTCCAGGAGACACCATGAGAGGGCCGGTGCCTATCGCTCACACCCTGGAAGTCACTCTCGGCCACGAACGGTTAGGACTTCCCGCTAGGAAGAACCGTTGGGACTTGGAACTCAAAACCTAAATGCCCTCTCACAGGATTTCAGGTGAAGGAGATATTCGCACCCCTAAAAGTGTCACCACCTCAAATACACCGGGGTAAGGTGCCAACTTACCCGGGCTCCTGGAACTGCTGCCCGGCTGAAGCCCAAAATAAAAACCTCATAGGGTTTTTCCTCCAAAACGTCAATGAAGACAGACCTGCCAGCGAGGCCGACGGGGACTTCCAGGAGGCCGGCATGACGTGCCACTACATACCGGTCACACCATGGAAGTCGTTCTCGGGTTGGACCAGGTGCAGCTCCAGCTAGAACGTGCAGCACGTCCTCCTTCACGGTACTCTCGATTGGAGTCGCCAACGTGGCCGAGCTCCTACAACTGCTGGTCGGCCTGGGACTCCAGAAAGAATGTACCAAAGTTCTTTCGTGGAAGTTCAGGTGCAGCGGACCGACCAGCCAATGAGGCCGACGGGGACTTCCAGGAGACACCATGAGAGGGCCGGTGCCTATCGCTCACACCCTGGAAGTCACTCTCGGCCACGAACGGTTAGGACTTCCCGCTAGGAAGAACCGTTGGGACTTGGAACTCAAAACCTAAATGCCCTCTCACAGGATTTCAGGTGAAGGAGATATTCGCACCCCTAAAAGTGTCACCACCTCAAATACACCGGGGTAAGGTGCCAACTTACCCGGGCTCCTGGAACTGCTGCCCGGCTGAAGCCCAAAATAAAAACCTCATAGGGTTTTTCCTCCAAAACGTCAATGAAGACAGACCTGCCAGCGAGGCCGACGGGGACTTCCAGGAGGCCGGCATGACGTGCCACTACATACCGGTCACACCATGGAAGTCCTTCTCGGGTTGGACCAGGTGCAGCTCCCGCTAGAACGTGCAGCACGTCCTCCTTCACGGTACTCTCGATTGGAGTCGCCAACGTGGCCGAGCTCCTACAACTGCTGGTCGGCCTGGGACTCCAGAAAGAATGCACCAAAGTTCTTTCGTGGAAGTTCAGGTGCAGCGGACCGACCAGCCAACGAGGCCGACGGGGACTTCCAGGAGGCCGGCATGACGTGCCACTACATACCAGTCACACCATGGAAGTCCTTCTCGGCCACGAAGGGTTAGGACTTCCCGCTAGGAAGAACCGTTGGGACTTGGAACGCGGAGCAGAAATGCCCTCTCACAGGTTTTCAGGTGAAGGAGATATTCGCTCCCCTAAAAGTGTCACCACCTCAAATACACCGGGGTAAGGTGCCAACTTACCCGGGCTCCTGGAACTGCTGCCCGGCTGAAGCCCAAAATAAAAACCTCATAGGGTTTTTCCTCCAAAACGTCAATGAAGACAGACCTGCGAGCTAGGCCGACGGGGACTTCCAGGAGGCCGGCATGGCGTGCCACTACATACCGGTCACACCATGGAAGTCCTTCTCGGGTTGGACCAGGTGCAGCTCCCGCTAGAACGTGCAGCACGTCCTCCTTCACGGTACTCTCGATTGGAGTCGCCAACGTGGCCGAGCTCCTACAACTGCTGGTCGGCCTGGGACTCCAGAAAGAATGTACCAAAGTTCTTTCGTGGAAGTTCAGGTGCAGCGGACCGACCAGCCAATGAGGCCGACGGGGACTTCCAGGAGACACCATGAGAGGGCCGGTGCCTATCGCTCACACCCTGGAAGTCACTCTCGGCCACGAACGGTTAGGACTTCCCGCTAGGAAGAACCGTTGGGACTTGGAACTCAAAACCTAAATGCCCTCTCACAGGATTTCAGGTGAAGGAGATATTCGCACCCCTAAAAGTGTCACCACCTCAAATACACCGGGGTAAGGTGCCAACTTACCCGGGCTCCTGGAACTGCTGCCCGGCTGAAGCCCAAAATAAAAACCTCATAGGGTTTTTCCTCCAAAACGTCAATGAAGACAGACCTGCCAGCGAGGCCGACGGGGACTTCCAGGAGGCCGGCATGACGTGCCACTACATACCGGTCACACCATGGAAGTCCTTCTCGGGTTGGACCAGGTGCAGCTCCCGCTAGAACGTGCAGCACGTCCTCCTTCACGGTACTCTCGATTGGAGTCGCCAACGTGGCCGAGCTCCTACAACTGCTGGTCGGCCTGGGACTCCAGAAAGAATGTACCAAAGTTCTTTCGTGGAAGTTCAGGTGCAGCGGACCGACCAGCCAATGAGGCCGACGGGGACTTCCAGGAGACACCATGAGAGGGCCGGTGCCTATCGCTCACACCCTGGAAGTCACTCTCGGCCACGAACGGTTAGGACTTCCCGCTAGGAAGAACCGTTGGGACTTGGAACTCAAAACCTAAATGCCCTCTCACAGGATTTCAGGTGAAGGAGATATTCGCACCCCTAAAAGTGTCACCACCTCAAATACACCGGGGTAAGGTGCCAACTTACCCGGGCTCCTGGAACTGCTGCCCGGCTGAAGCCCAAAATAAAAACCTCATAGGGTTTTTCCTCCAAAACGTCAATGAAGACAGACCTGCCAGCGAGGCCGACGGGGACTTCCAGGAGGCCAGCATGACGTGCCACTACATACCGGTCACACCATGGAAGTCCTTCTCGGGTTGGACCAGGTGCAGCTCCCGCTAGAACGTGCAGCACGTCCTCCTTCACGTTACTCTCGATTGGAGTCGCCAACGTGGCCGAGCTCCTACAACTGCTGGTCGGCCTGGGACTCCAGAAAGAATGCACCAAAGTTCTTTCGTGGAAGTTCAGGTGCAGCGGACCGACCAGCCAACGAGGCCGACGGGGACTTCCAGGAGGCCGGCATGACGTGCCACTACATACCAGTCACACCATGGAAGTCCTTCTCGGCCACGAAGGGTTAGGACTTCCCGCTAGGAAGAACCGTTGGGACTTGGAACGCGGAGCAGAAATGCCCTCTCACAGGTTTTCAGGTGAAGGAGATATTCGCTCCCCTAAAAGTGTCACCACCTCAAATACACCGGGGTAAGGTGCCAACTTACCCGGGCTCCTGGAACTGCTGCCCGGCTGAAGCCCAAAATAAAAACCTCATAGGGTTTTTCCTCCAAAACGTCAATGAAGACAGACCTGCGAGCTAGGCCGACGGGGACTTCCAGGAGGCCGGCATGGCGTGCCACTACATACCGGTCACACCATGGAAGTCATTCTCGGGTTGGACCAGGTGCAGCTCCCGCTAGAACGTGCAGCACGTCCTCCTTCACGGTACTCTCGATTGGAGTCGCCAACGTGGCCGAGCTCCTACAACTGCTGGTCGGCCTGGGACTCCAGAAAGAATGCACCAAAGTTCTTTCGTGGAAGTTCAGGTGCAGCGGACCGACCAGCCAACGAGGCCGACGGGGACTTCCAGGAGACACCATGAGAGGGCCGGTGCCTATCGCTCACACCCTGGAAGTCACTCTCGGCCACGAACGGTTAGGACTTCCCGCTAGGAAGAACCGTTGGGACTTGGAACTCAAAACCTAAATGCCCTCTCACAGGATTTCAGGTGAAGGAGATATTCACACCCCTAAAAGTGTCACCACCTCAAATACACCGGGGTAAGGTGCCAAAGTACCCGGGCTCCTGGAACTGCTGCCCGGCTGAGGCCCAAAATAAAAACCTCATAGGGTTTTTCCTCCAAAACGTCAATGAAGACAGACCTGCCAGCGAGGCCGACGGGGACTTCCAGGAGGCCGGCATGACGTGCCACTACATACCGGTCACACCATGGAAGTCATTCTCGGGTTGGACCAGGTGCAGCTCCCGCTAGAACGTGCAGCACGTCCTCCTTCAAGGTGTTCGGTTGGAGTCGCCAAGGTGGCCGAGCTCCTGCAACTGCTGGTCGGCCTGGGACTCCAGAAAGAATGCATCAAAGTTCTTTTGTGGAAGTTCAGGTGCAGCGGACCGACCAGCGAGCAAGGCCGACGGGAACTTCCAGGAGGCCAGCATGACGTGCCACTACATACCGGTCACACCATGGAAGTCCTTCTCGGGTTGGACCAGGTGCAGCTCCCGCAAGAACGTGCAGCACGTCCTCCTTCATGGTACTCGGTTGGAGTCACAGAGCTGGCCGAGCTCCTGCAACTGCTGGTCGGCCTGGGACTCCAGAAAGAATGCACCAAAGTTCTTTCATGGAAGTTAAGGTGCAGCGGACCGACCAGCGAACGAGGCCGACGGGGACTTCCAGGAGGCACCGTGAGAGGGCGGGCCGGTACCTATTGCTCAAACCCTGGAAGTCACTCTCGGCCAGGAACGGTTAGGACTTCCCGCTAGGAAGAACCGTTGGGACTTGGAACTCAAAACCTAGATGCCCTCTCACAGGATTTCAGGTGAAGGAGATATTCACACCCCTAAAAGTGTCACCACCTCAAATACACCGGGGTAAGGTGCCAAAGTACCCGGGCTCATGGAACTGCTGCCCGGCTGAGGCCCAAAATAAAAACCTCATAGGGTTTTTTCTCCAAAACGTCAATGAAGACAGACCTGCGAGCGAGGCCGACGGGGACTTCCAGGAGGACGGCAGGAGGTGCCACTACCTACCGGTCACACCATGGAAGTCCTTCTCGGCTTGGAACGGGAGCAGCTCCCGTTTGTACTTCCTCGTTCACGGCTTTCGGTAGGAGTTGCCGAGGTGGCCGAGCTCCTGCAACTGCAGGTCGGCTTGGGACTTCAGAAAATACCATAAAAAAAAAAAAAGTGTTTTTTATTATGAAGGTAAAACACACAGCGGGACCGAGCCGTGAGCCAGGCCGACGGGGACTTCCAGGAGGACGGCAGGAGGTGCCACTACCTACCGGTCACACCATGGAAGTCCTTCTCGGCTTGGAACGGGAGCAGCTCCCGTTTGTACTTCCTCGTTCACGGCTTTCGGTAGGAGTTGCCGAGGTGGCCGAGCTCCTGCAACTGCAGGTCGGCTTGGGACTTCAGAAAATAGCATAAAAAAAAAAAGTGTTTTTTATTATGAAGGTAAAACACACAGCGGGACCGAGCCGTGAGCCAGGCCGACGGGGACTTCCAGGAGGACGGCAGGAGGTGCCACTACCTACCGGTCACACCATGGACGTCCTTCTCGGCTTGGAACGGGAGCAGCTCCCGTTTGTACTTCCTCGTTCACGGCTTTCGGTAGGAGTTGCCGAGGTGGCCTTGCTCGTGCAACTGCAGGTGGGCTTGGGACTTCAGGAAATAACATAAAAAAAAAAAATAATTTTTTATTAAGAAGGTAAAAAAACACCGGACCCGACCAGCGAGCGAGGCCGACGGGGACATCCAGGGCAGCGGCGTGAGAGGGCGGCTTGGTGCCGCTATCGCCGTGGAAGCAGCATTCGGCCTAAGCAGGGAACGCCTCCCGCCCTCCTCTCGTCCTGGAAGTGTTGGACTTGGGAGGCGGAGCAAGTTCTCCCTCTCACAGTATTTCAGGCGTAGGAGATATTCACACCCCTAAAAGTGTCACCTCGCCAATTACACCGGTGGGAGGTGCCAAAATGCCCGGCCTCCTGGAACTGCTGCTTGGCTGAAGGCCAAAATAAAAACCTCATAGGGTTTTTTCTCCAAAACGTGAATGAAGACAGACACGCGAGCGAGGCCGAGGGGGAGTTCCAGGAGGCACCGTGAGAGGGCGGGCCGGTACCTATTGCTCAAACCCTGGAAGTCACTCTCGGCCAGGAACGGTTAGGACTTCCCGCTAGGAAGAACCGTTGGGACTTGGAACTCAAAACCTAGATGCCCTCTCACAGGATTTCAGGTGAAGGAGATATTCACACCCCTAAAAGTGTCACCACCTCAAATACACCGGGGTAAGGTGCCAAAGTACCCGGGCTCATGGAACTGCTGCCCGGCCGAGGCCCAAAATAAAAACCTCATAGGGTTTTTTCTCCAAAACGTCAATGAAGACAGACCTGCGAGCGAGGCCGACGGGGACTTCCAGGAGGACGGCAGGAGGTGCCACTACCTACCGGTCACACCATGGAAGTCCTTCTCGGCTTGGAACGGGAGCAGCTCCCGTTTGTACTTCCTCGTTCACGGCTTTCGGTAGGAGTTGCCGAGGTGGCCGAGCTCCTGCAACTGCAGGTCGGCTTGGGACTTCAGAAAATACCATAAAAAAAAAAAAAGTGTTTTTTATTATGAAGGTAAAACACACAGCGGGACCGAGCCGTGAGCCAGGCCGACGGGGACTTCCAGGAGGACGGCAGGAGGTGCCACTACCTACCGGTCACACCATGGAAGTCCTTCTCGGCTTGGAACGGGAGCAGCTCCCGTTTGTACTTCCTCGTTCACGGCTTTCGGTAGGAGTTGCCGAGGTGGCCGAGCTCCTGCAACTGCAGGTCGGCTTGGGACTTCAGAAAATACCATAAAAAAAAAAAGTGTTTTTTATTATGAAGGTAAAACACACAGCGGGACCGAGCCGTGAGCCAGGCCGACGGGGACTTCCAGGAGGACGGCAGGAGGTGCCACTACCTACCGGTCACACCATGGACGTCCTTCTCGGCTTGGAACGGGAGCAGCTCCCGTTTGTACTTCCTCGTTCACGGCTTTCGGTAGGAGTTGCCGAGGTGGCCTTGCTCGTGCAACTGCAGGTGGGCTTGGGACTTCAGGAAATAACAAAAAAAAAAAATAATTTTTTATTAAGAAGGTAAAAAAACACCGGACCCGACCAGCGAGCGAGGCCGACGGGGACATCCAGGGCAGCGGCGTGAGAGGGCGGCTTGGTGCCGCTATCGCCGTGGAAGCAGCATTCGGCCTAAGCAGGGAACGCCTCCCGCCCTCCTCTCGTCCTGGAAGTGTTGGACTTGGGAGGCGGAGCAAGTTCTCCCTCTCACAGTATTTCAGGCGTAGGAGATATTCACACCCCTAAAAGTGTCACCTCGCCAATTACACCGGTGGGAGTTGCCAAAATGCCCGGCCTCCTGGAACTGCTGCTTGGCTGAAGGCCAAAATAAAAACCTCATAGGGTTTTTTCTCCAAAACGTCAATGAAGACAGACCTGCCAGCGAGGCCGACGGGGACTTCCAGGAGGCCGGCATGACGTGCCACTACATACCGGTCACACCATGGAAGTCCTTCTCGGGTTGGACCAGGTGCAGCTCCCGCTAGAACGTGCAGCACGTCCTCCTTCACGGTACTCTCGATTGGAGTCGCCAACGTGGCCGAGCTCCTACAACTGCTGGTCGGCCTGGGACTCCAGAAAGAATGTACCAAAGTTCTTTCGTGGAAGTTCAGGTGCAGCGGACCGACCAGCCAATGAGGCCGACGGGGACTTCCAGGAGACACCATGAGAGGGCCGGTGCCTATCGCTCACACCCTGGAAGTCACTCTCGGCCACGAACGGTTAGGACTTCCCGCTAGGAAGAACCGTTGGGACTTGGAACTCAAAACCTAAATGCCCTCTCACAGGATTTCAGGTGAAGGAGATATTCGCACCCCTAAAAGTGTCACCACCTCAAATACACCGGGGTAAGGTGCCAACTTACCCGGGCTCCTGGAACTGCTGCCCGGCTGAAGCCCAAAATAAAAACCTCATAGGGTTTTTCCTCCAAAACGTCAATGAAGACAGACCTGCCAGCGAGGCCGACGGGGACTTCCAGGAGGCCGGCATGACGTGCCACTACATACCGGTCACACCATGGAAGTCCTTCTCGGGTTGGACCAGGTGCAGCTCCCGCTAGAACGTGCAGCACGTCCTCCTTCACGGTACTCTCGATTGGAGTCGCCAACGTGGCCGAGCTCCTACAACTGCTGGTCGGCCTGGGACTCCAGAAAGAATGTACCAAAGTTCTTTCGTGGAAGTTCAGGTGCAGCGGACCGACCAGCCAATGAGGCCGACGGGGACTTCCAGGAGACACCATGAGAGGGCCGGTGCCTATCGCTCACACCCTGGAAGTCACTCTCGGCCACGAACGGTTAGGACTTCCCGCTAGGAAGAACCGTTGGGACTTGGAACTCAAAACCTAAATGCCCTCTCACAGGATTTCAGGTGAAGGAGATATTCGCACCCCTAAAAGTGTCACCACCTCAAATACACCGGGGTAAGGTGCCAACTTACCCGGGCTCCTGGAACTGCTGCCCGGCTGAAGCCCAAAATAAAAACCTCATAGGGTTTTTCCTCCAAAACGTCAATGAAGACAGACCTGCCAGCGAGGCCGACGGGGACTTCCAGGAGGCCGGCATGACGTGCCACTACATACCGGTCACACCATGGAAGTCCTTCTCGGGTTGGACCAGGTGCAGCTCCCGCTAGAACGTGCAGCACGTCCTCCTTCACGGTACTCTCGATTGGAGTCGCCAACGTGGCCGAGCTCCTACAACTGCTGGTCGGCCTGGGACTCCAGAAAGAATGTACCAAAGTTCTTTCGTGGAAGTTCAGGTGCAGCGGACCGACCAGCCAATGAGGCCGACGGGGACTTCCAGGAGACACCATGAGAGGGCCGGTGCCTATCGCTCACACCCTGGAAGTCACTCTCGGCCACGAACGGTTAGGACTTCCCGCTAGGAAGAACCGTTGGGACTTGGAACTCAAAACCTAAATGCCCTCTCACAGGATTTCAGGTGAAGGAGATATTCGCACCCCTAAAAGTGTCACCACCTCAAATACACCGGGGTAAGGTGCCAACTTACCCGGGCTCCTGGAACTGCTGCCCGGCTGAAGCCCAAAATAAAAACCTCATAGGGTTTTTCCTCCAAAACGTCAATGAAGACAGACCTGCCAGCGAGGCCGACGGGGACTTCCAGGAGGCCGGCATGACGTGCCACTACATACCGGTCACACCATGGAAGTCCTTCTCGGGTTGGACCAGGTGCAGCTCCCGCTAGAACGTGCAGCACGTCCTCCTTCACGGTACTCTCGATTGGAGTCGCCAACGTGGCCGAGCTCCTACAACTGCTGGTCGGCCTGGGACTCCAGAAAGAATGCACCAAAGTTCTTTCGTGGAAGTTCAGGTGCAGCGGACCGACCAGCCAACGAGGCCGACGGGGACTTCCAGGAGGCCGGCATGACGTGCCACTACATACCAGTCACACCATGGAAGTCCTTCTCGGCCACGAAGGGTTAGGACTTCCCGCTAGGAAGAACCGTTGGGACTTGGAACGCGGAGCAGAAATGCCCTCTCACAGGTTTTCAGGTGAAGGAGATATTCGCTCCCCTAAAAGTGTCACCACCTCAAATACACCGGGGTAAGGTGCCAACTTACCCGGGCTCCTGGAACTGCTGCCCGGCTGAAGCCCAAAATAAAAACCTCATAGGGTTTTTCCTCCAAAACGTCAATGAAGACAGACCTGCGAGCTAGGCCGACGGGGACTTCCAGGAGGCCGGCATGGCGTGCCACTACATACCGGTCACACCATGGAAGTCATTCTCGGGTTGGACCAGGTGCAGCTCCCGCTAGAACGTGCAGCACGTCCTCCTTCACGGTACTCTCGATTGGAGTCGCCAACGTGGCCGAGCTCCTACAACTGCTGGTCGGCCTGGGACTCCAGAAAGAATGCACCAAAGTTCTTTCGTGGAAGTTCAGGTGCAGCGGACCGACCAGCCAACGAGGCCGACGGGGACTTCCAGGAGACACCATGAGAGGGCCGGTGCCTATCGCTCACACCCTGGAAGTCACTCTCGGCCACGAACGGTTAGGACTTCCCGCTAGGAAGAACCGTTGGGACTTGGAACTCAAAACCTAAATGCCCTCTCACAGGATTTCAGGTGAAGGAGATATTCACACCCCTAAAAGTGTCACCACCTCAAATACACCGGGGTAAGGTGCCAAAGTACCCGGGCTCCTGGAACTGCTGCCCGGCTGAGGCCCAAAATAAAAACCTCATAGGGTTTTTCCTCCAAAACGTCAATGAAGACAGACCTGCCAGCGAGGCCGACGGGGACTTCCAGGAGGCCGGCATGACGTGCCACTACATACCGGTCACACCATGGAAGTCATTCTCGGGTTGGACCAGGTGCAGCTCCCGCTAGAACGTGCAGCACGTCCTCCTTCAAGGTGTTCGGTTGGAGTCGCCAAGGTGGCCGAGCTCCTGCAACTGCTGGTCGGCCTGGGACTCCAGAAAGAATGCATCAAAGTTCTTTTGTGGAAGTTCAGGTGCAGCGGACCGACCAGCGAGCAAGGCCGACGGGAACTTCCAGGAGGCCAGCATGACGTGCCACTACATACCGGTCACACCATGGAAGTCCTTCTCGGGTTGGACCAGGTGCAGCTCCCGCAAGAACGTGCAGCACGTCCTCCTTCATGGTACTCGGTTGGAGTCACAGAGCTGGCCGAGCTCCTGCAACTGCTGGTCGGCCTGGGACTCCAGAAAGAATGCACCAAAGTTCTTTCATGGAAGTTAAGGTGCAGCGGACCGACCAGCGAACGAGGCCGACGGGGACTTCCAGGAGGCACCGTGAGAGGGCGGGCCGGTACCTATTGCTCAAACCCTGGAAGTCACTCTCGGCCAGGAACGGTTAGGACTTCCCGCTAGGAAGAACCGTTGGGACTTGGAACTCAAAACCTAGATGCCCTCTCACAGGATTTCAGGTGAAGGAGATATTCACACCCCTAAAAGTGTCACCACCTCAAATACACCGGGGTAAGGTGCCAAAGTACCCGGGCTCATGGAACTGCTGCCCGGCTGAGGCCCAAAATAAAAACCTCATAGGGTTTTTTCTCCAAAACGTCAATGAAGACAGACCTGCGAGCGAGGCCGACGGGGACTTCCAGGAGGACGGCAGGAGGTGCCACTACCTACCGGTCACACCATGGAAGTCCTTCTCGGCTTGGAACGGGAGCAGCTCCCGTTTGTACTTCCTCGTTCACGGCTTTCGGTAGGAGTTGCCGAGGTGGCCGAGCTCCTGCAACTGCAGGTCGGCTTGGGACTTCAGAAAATACCATAAAAAAAAAAAAAGTGTTTTTTATTATGAAGGTAAAACACACAGCGGGACCGAGCCGTGAGCCAGGCCGACGGGGACTTCCAGGAGGACGGCAGGAGGTGCCACTACCTACCGGTCACACCATGGAAGTCCTTCTCGGCTTGGAACGGGAGCAGCTCCCGTTTGTACTTCCTCGTTCACGGCTTTCGGTAGGAGTTGCCGAGGTGGCCGAGCTCCTGCAACTGCAGGTCGGCTTGGGACTTCAGAAAATACCATAAAAAAAAAAAGTGTTTTTTATTATGAAGGTAAAACACACAGCGGGACCGAGCCGTGAGCCAGGCCGACGGGGACTTCCAGGAGGACGGCAGGAGGTGCCACTACCTACCGGTCACACCATGGACGTCCTTCTCGGCTTGGAACGGGAGCAGCTCCCGTTTGTACTTCCTCGTTCACGGCTTTCGGTAGGAGTTGCCGAGGTGGCCTTGCTCGTGCAACTGCAGGTGGGCTTGGGACTTCAGGAAATAACATAAAAAAAAAAAATAATTTTTTATTAAGAAGGTAAAAAAACACCGGACCCGACCAGCGAGCGAGGCCGACGGGGACATCCAGGGCAGCGGCGTGAGAGGGCGGCTTGGTGCCGCTATCGCCGTGGAAGCAGCATTCGGCCTAAGCAGGGAACGCCTCCCGCCCTCCTCTCGTCCTGGAAGTGTTGGACTTGGGAGGCGGAGCAAGTTCTCCCTCTCACAGTATTTCAGGCGTAGGAGATATTCACACCCCTAAAAGTGTCACCTCGCCAATTACACCGGTGGGAGGTGCCAAAATGCCCGGCCTCCTGGAACTGCTGCTTGGCTGAAGGCCAAAATAAAAACCTCATAGGGTTTTTTCTCCAAAACGTGAATGAAGACAGACACGCGAGCGAGGCCGAGGGGGAGTTCCAGGAGGTCGGCATGAGGTGGCCGCGCCTACCGCTTGAGCCCTGGAAGTCCGCCGCGGGCCGGAAGTGCTTGTCGGGCGGGTGAACTACGGGACTCGCCGCGGCCGATGCCCAGCTCCCACAAGGAAGCTGCCGGCATCCACAAGCTCCCACGGGGCCCCTCTATCCCCCCACGGGTGCAGAAGGCAGGCACACCGCCGCTAATAGGCGGAGCTGGCTCCCGGCCGCTGTCATGCATCACTCGCGGACCGGAAGTGCTTGGCAGCCGGGTGGACACGGCGGGACTCGCCGCGGGCGCTGTGGAGCTCCTACAGGGCTGCCCCCGGGCTGGCACAGCTTCCCCAAAGCTCCTCTATCCCCCCACGGGTGCAATAGGCAGGCACACGCCGCACACGCCGCTCGTACACGGAGATGGCTCCCGGCCGCTTTCGGTAGGAGTCACCGAGGTGGCCTTGCTCATGCAACTGCAGGTGGGCTTGAGGCTTCCGAAAGTACCATAAAAAAAAAAAGATTTTTTTATTAAGAAGGTAAAAAAAAAACAGCGGGACCGACCCGCGAGCTAAGCCGACGGGGACTTCCAGGAGGTCGGCATGAGGTGGCCGCTCATACCGCTCTTGCCCTGGAAGTCCGCCGAGGACCGCGGGCGCTGTGGAGCTCCCACAAGGAAGCTGCCGGCATGCAGCAGCTCCCACGGGGCCCCTCTATCCCCCCACGGGTGCAGAAGGCAGGCACACCGCCGCTAATAGGCGGAGCTGGCTCCCGGCCGCTGTCATGCATCACTCGCGAACCGGAAGTGCTTGGCAGCCGGGTGGACACGGCGGGACTCGCCGCGGGCGCTGTGGAGCTCCTACAGGGCTGCCCCCGGGCTGGCACAGCTTCCCCAAAGCTCCTCTATCCCCCCACGGGTGCAATAGGCAGGCACACGCCGCACACGCCGCTCGTACACGGAGATGGCTCCCGGCCGCTTTCGGTAGGAGTCACCGAGGTGGCCTTGCTCATGCAACTGCAGGTGGGCTTGAGGCTTCCGAAAGTACCATAAAAAAAAAAGATTTTTTTATTAAGAAGGTAAAAAAAAAAACAGCGGGACCGACCCGCGAGCTAAGCCGACGGGGACTTCCAGGAGGTCGGCATGAGGTGGCCGCTCATACCGCTCTTGCCCTGGAAGTCCGCCGAGGACCGCGGGCGCTGTGGAGCTCCCACAAGGAAGCTGCCGGCATGCAGCAGCTCCCACGGGGCCCCTCTATCCCCCCACGGGTGCAGAAGGCAGGCACACCGCCGCTAATAGGCGGAGCTGGCTCCCGGCCGCTGTCATGCATCACTCGCAGACCGGAAGTGCTTGGCAGCCGGGTGGACACGGCGGGACTCGCCGCGGGCGCTGTGGAGCTCCTACAGGGCTGCCCCCGGGCTGGCACAGCTTCCCCAAAGCTCCTCTATCCCCCCACGGGTGCAATAGGCAGGCACACGCCGCACACGCCGCTCGTACACGGAGATGGCTCCCGGCCGCTTTCGGTAGGAGTCACCGAGGTGGCCTTGCTCATGCAACTGCAGGTGGGCTTGAGGCTTCCGAAAGTACCATAAAAAAAAAAAGATTTTTTTATTAAGAAGGTAAAAAAAAAAACAGCGGGACCGACCCGCGAGCTAAGCCGACGGGGACTTCCAGGAGGTCGGCATGAGGTGGCCGCTCATACCGCTCTTGCCCTGGAAGTCCGCCGAGGACCGCGGGCGCTGTGGAGCTCCCACAAGGAAGCTGCCGGCATGCAGCAGCTCCCACGGGGCCCCTCTATCCCCCCACGGGTGCAGAAGGCAGGCACACCGCCGCTAATAGGCGGAGCTGGCTCCCGGCCGCTGTCATGCATCACTCGCGGACCGGAAGTGCTTGGCAGCCGGGTGGACACGGCGGGACTCGCCGCGGGCGCTGTGGAGCTCCTACAGGGCTGCCCCCGGGCTGGCACAGCTTCCCCATGGCTCCTCTATCCCTCCACGGCTGCAATAGGCAGGCACACACCGCTCATACACGGAGCTGGCTCCCGGCCGCTTTCGGAAGGAGTCGCCGACGTGGCCTTGCTCGTGCAACTCCAGGTGGGCTTGGGGCTTCCGAAAATGCCATAAAAAAAAAAAAGATTTTTTTATTAAGAAGGTAGAAAAATCAGCGGGACCGACCCGCGAGCGAGGCCGACAGGGACTTCTAGGAGGTCGGCATGAGGTGGCCGCGTCTACCGCTCGAAACCTGGAAGTCTGCAACGGGCGCTGCGGAGCTCGTACACGGCTGTCCCCGGTCTTGCACAGCTTCCCCATGGCTCCTCTATCCCCCCCATGGGTGCAATATAATTTTTTTAAAAAAAAACAATTTTAGTCATTATTAACCTAGTTCGGTCCCCACCGTTACAGTCGGATGTCAGCTGTAAGATACAGCTGAGATCCGGTGATGATGGCACCTACTCAGCTTCTGAGCCGGTGCCAAACATTGTACGTCATTTTGCGTGAAGTCAATGCTTTCCAGGACGTACATATACGTCCAATGGCATTTTTTTTATGGCATTTTCGGAAGCCCCAAGCCCACCTGGAGTTGCACGAGCAAGGCCACGTCGGCGACTCCTTCCGAAAGCGGCCGGGAGCCAGCTCCGTGTATGAGCGGTGTGTGCCTGCCTATTGCAGCCGTGGAGGGATAGAGGAGCCATGGGGAAGCTGTGCCAGCCCGGGGGCAGCCCTGTAGGAGCTCCACAGCGCCCGCGGCGAGTCCCGCCGTGTCCACCCGGCTGCCAAGCACTTCCGGTCCGCGAGTGATGCATGACAGCGGCCGGGAGCCAGCTCCGCCTATTAGCGGCGGTGTGCCTGCCTTCTGCACCCGTGGGGGGATAGAGGGGCCCCGTGGGAGCTGCTGCATGCCGGCAGCTTCCTTGTGGGAGCTCCACAGCGCCCGCGGTCCTCGGCGGACTTCCAGGGCAAGAGCGGTATGAGCGGCCACCTCATGCCGACCTCCTGGAAGTCCCCGTCGGCTTAGCTCGCGGGTCGGTCCCGCTGTTTTTTTTTTTACCTTCTTAATAAAAAAATCTTTTTTTTTTTATGGTACTTTCGGAAGCCTCAAGCCCACCTGCAGTTGCATGAGCAAGGCCACCTCGGTGACTCCTACCGAAAGCGGCCGGGAGCCATCTCCGTGTACGAGCGGCGTGTGCGGCGTGTGCCTGCCTATTGCACCCGTGGGGGGATAGAGGAGCTTTGGGGAAGCTGTGCCAGCCCGGGGGCAGCCCTGTAGGAGCTCCACAGCGCCCGCGGCGAGTCCCGCCGTGTCCACCCGGCTGCCAAGCACTTCCGGTCCGCGAGTGATGCATGACAGCGGCCGGGAGCCAGCTCCACCTATTAGCGGCGGTGTGCCTGCCTTCTGCACCCGTGGGGGGATAGAGGGGCCCCGTGGGAGCTGCTGCATGCCGGCAGCTTCCTTGTGGGAGCTCCACAGCGCCCGTGGTCCTCGGCGGACTTCCAGGGCAAGAGCGGTATGAGCGGCCACCTCATGCCGACCTCCTGGAAGTCCCCGTCGGCTTAGCTCGCGGGTCGGTCCCGCTGTTTTTTTTTTTACCTTCTTAATAAAAAAATCTTTTTTTTTTTATGGTACTTTCGGAAGCCTCAAGCCCACCTGCAGTTGCTTGAGCAAGGCCACCTCGGTGACTCCTACCGAAAGCGGCCGGGAGCCATCTCCGTGTACGAGCGGCGTGTGCGGCGTGTGCCTGCCTATTGCACCCATGGGGGGATAGAGGAGCTTTGGGGAAGCTGTGCCAGCCCGGGGGCAGCCCTGTAGGAGCTCCACAGCGCCCGCGGCGAGTCCCGCCGTGTCCACCCGGCTGCCAAGCACTTCCGGTCCGCGAGTGATGCATGACAGCGGCCGGGAGCCAGCTCCGCCTATTAGCGGCGGTGTGCCTGCCTTCTGCACCCGTGGGGGGATAGAGGGGCCCCGTGGGAGCTGCTGCATGCCGGCAGCTTCCTTGTGGGAGCTCCACAGCGCCCGCGGTCCTCGGCGGACTTCCAGGGCAAGAGCGGTATGAGCGGCCACCTCATGCCGACCTCCTGGAAGTCCCCGTCGGCTTAGCTCGCGGGTCGGTCCCGCTGTTTTTTTTTTTACCTTCTTAATAAAAAAATCTTTTTTTTTTTATGGTACTTTCGGAAGCCTCAAGCCCACCTGCAGTTGCATGAGCAAGGCCACCTCGGTGACTCCTACCGAAAGCGGCCGGGAGCCATCTCCGTGTACGAGCGGCGTGTGCGGCGTGTGCCTGCCTATTGCACCCGTGGGGGGATAGAGGAGCTTTGGGGAAGCTGTGCCAGCCCGGGGGCAGCCCTGTAGGAGCTCCACAGCGCCCGCGGCGAGTCCCGCCGTGTCCACCCGGCTGCCAAGCACTTCCGGTCCGCGAGTGATGCATGACAGCGGCCGGGAGCCAGCTCCGCCTATTAGCGGCGGTGTGCCTGCCTTCTGCACCCGTGGGGGGATAGAGGGGCCCCGTGGGAGCTGCTGCATGCCGGCAGCTTCCTTGTGGGAGCTCCACAGCGCCCGCGGTCCTCGGCGGACTTCCAGGGCAAGAGCGGTATGAGCGGCCACCTCATGCCGACCTCCTGGAAGTCCCCGTCGGCTTAGCTCGCGGGTCGGTCCCGCTGTTTTTTTTTTTACCTTCTTAATAAAAAAATCTTTTTTTTTTTATGGTACTTTCGGAAGCCTCAAGCCCACCTGCAGTTGCATGAGCAAGGCCACCTCGGTGACTCCTACCGAAAGCGGCCGGGAGCCATCTCCGTGTACGAGCGGCGTGTGCGGCGTGTGCCTGCCTATTGCACCCGTGGGGGGATAGAGGAGCTTTGGGGAAGCTGTGCCAGCCCGGGGGCAGCCCTGTAGGAGCTCCACAGCGCCCGCGGCGAGTCCCGCCGTGTCCACCCGGCTGCCAAGCACTTCCGGTCCGCGAGTGATGCATGACAGCGGCCGGGAGCCAGCTCCGCCTATTAGCGGCGGTGTGCCTGCCTTCTGCACCCGTGGGGGGATAGAGGGGCCCCGTGGGAGCTGCTGCATGCCGGCAGCTTCCTTGTGGGAGCTCCACAGCGCCCGCGGTCCTCGGCGGACTTCCAGGGCAAGAGCGGTATGAGCGGCCACCTCATGCCGACCTCCTGGAAGTCCCCGTCGGCTTAGCTCGCGGGTCGGTCCCGCTGTTTTTTTTTTTACCTTCTTAATAAAAAAATCTTTTTTTTTTTATGGTACTTTCGGAAGCCTCAAGCCCACCTGCAGTTGCATGAGCAAGGCCACCTCGGTGACTCCTACCGAAAGCGGCCGGGAGCCATCTCCGTGTACGAGCGGCGTGTGCGGCGTGTGCCTGCCTATTGCACCCGTGGGGGGATAGAGGAGCTTTGGGGAAGCTGTGCCAGCCCGGGGGCAGCCCTGTAGGAGCTCCACAGCGCCCGCGGCGAGTCCCGCCGTGTCCACCCGGCTGCCAAGCACTTCCGGTCCGCGAGTGATGCATGACAGCGGCCGGGAGCCAGCTCCGCCTATTAGCGGCGGTGTGCCTGCCTTCTGCACCCGTGGGGGGATAGAGGGGCCCCGTGGGAGCTGCTGCATGCCGGCAGCTTCCTTGTGGGAGCTCCACAGCGCCCGCGGTCCTCGGCGGACTTCCAGGGCAAGAGCGGTATGAGCGGCCACCTCATGCCGACCTCCTGGAAGTCCCCGTCGGCTTAGCTCGCGGGTCGGTCCCGCTGTTTTTTTTTTTACCTTCTTAATAAAAAAATCTTTTTTTTTTTATGGTACTTTCGGAAGCCTCAAGCCCACCTGCAGTTGCATGAGCAAGGCCACCTCGGTGACTCCTACCGAAAGCGGCCGGGAGCCATCTCCGTGTACGAGCGGCGTGTGCGGCGTGTGCCTGCCTATTGCACCCGTGGGGGGATAGAGGAGCTTTGGGGAAGCTGTGCCAGCCCGGGGGCAGCCCTGTAGGAGCTCCACAGCGCCCGCGGCGAGTCCCGCCGTGTCCACCCGGCTACCAAGCACTTCCGGTCCGCGAGTGATGCATGACAGCGGCCGGGAGCCAGCTCCGCCTATTAGCGGCGGTGTGCCTGCCTTCTGCACCCGTGGGGGGATAGAGGGGCCCCGTGGGAGCTGCTGCATGCCGGCAGCTTCCTTGTGGGAGCTCCACAGCGCCCGCGGTCCTCGGCGGACTTCCAGGGCAAGAGCGGTATGAGCGGCCACCTCATGCCGACCTCCTGGAAGTCCCCGTCGGCTTAGCTCGCGGGTCGGTCCCGCTGTTTTTTTTTTTACCTTCTTAATAAAAAAATCTTTTTTTTTTTATGGTACTTTCGGAAGCCTCAAGCCCACCTGCAGTTGCATGAGCAAGGCCACCTCGGTGACTCCTACCGAAAGCGGCCGGGAGCCATCTCCGTGTACGAGCGGCGTGTGCGGCGTGTGCCTGCCTATTGCACCCGTGGGGGGATAGAGGAGCTTTGGGGAAGCTGTGCCAGCCCGGGGGCAGCCCTGTAGGAGCTCCACAGCGCCCGCGGCGAGTCCCGCCGTGTCCACCCGGCTGCCAAGCACTTCCGGTCCGCGAGTGATGCATGACAGCGGCCGGGAGCCAGCTCCGCCTATTAGCGGCGGTGTGCCTGCCTTCTGCACCCGTGGGGGGATAGAGGGGCCCCGTGGGAGCTGCTGCATGCCGGCAGCTTCCTTGTGGGAGCTCCACAGCGCCCGCGGTCCTCGGCGGACTTCCAGGGCAAGAGCGGTATGAGCGGCCACCTCATGCCGACCTCCTGGAAGTCCCCGTCGGCTTAGCTCGCGGGTCGGTCCCGCTGTTTTTTTTTTTACCTTCTTAATAAAAAAATCTTTTTTTTTTTATGGTACTTTCGGAAGCCTCAAGCCCACCTGCAGTTGCATGAGCAAGGCCACCTCGGTGACTCCTACCGAAAGCGGCCGGGAGCCATCTCCGTGTACGAGCGGCGTGTGCGGCGTGTGCCTGCCTATTGCACCCGTGGGGGGATAGAGGAGCTTTGGGGAAGCTGTGCCAGCCCGGGGGCAGCCCTGTAGGAGCTCCACAGCGCCCGCGGCGAGTCCCGCCGTGTCCACCCGGCTGCCAAGCACTTCCGGTCCGCGAGTGATGCATGACAGCGGCCGGGAGCCAGCTCCGCCTATTAGCGGCGGTGTGCCTGCCTTCTGCACCCGTGGGGGGATAGAGGGGCCCCGTGGGAGCTGCTGCATGCCGGCAGCTTCCTTGTGGGAGCTCCACAGCGCCCGCGGTCCTCGGCGGACTTCCAGGGCAAGAGCGGTATGAGCGGCCACCTCATGCCGACCTCCTGGAAGTCCCCGTCGGCTTAGCTCGCGGGTCGGTCCCGCTGTTTTTTTTTTTACCTTCTTAATAAAAAAATCTTTTTTTTTTTATGGTACTTTCGGAAGCCTCAAGCCCACCTGCAGTTGCATGAGCAAGGCCACCTCGGTGACTCCTACCGAAAGCGGCCGGGAGCCATCTCCGTGTACGAGCGGCGTGTGCGGCGTGTGCCTGCCTATTGCACCCGTGGGGGGATAGAGGAGCTTTGGGGAAGCTGTGCCAGCCCGGGGGCAGCCCTGTAGGAGCTCCACAGCGCCCGCGGCGAGTCCCGCCGTGTCCACCCGGCTGCCAAGCACTTCCGGTCCGCGAGTGATGCATGACAGCGGCCGGGAGCCAGCTCCGCCTATTAGCGGCGGTGTGCCTGCCTTCTGCACCCGTGGGGGGATAGAGGGGCCCCGTGGGAGCTGCTGCATGCCGGCAGCTTCCTTGTGGGAGCTCCACAGCGCCCGCGGTCCTCGGCGGACTTCCAGGGCAAGAGCGGTATGAGCGGCCACCTCATGCCGACCTCCTGGAAGTCCCCGTCGGCTTAGCTCGCGGGTCGGTCCCGCTGTTTTTTTTTTTACCTTCTTAATAAAAAAATCTTTTTTTTTTTATGGTACTTTCGGAAGCCTCAAGCCCACCTGCAGTTGCATGAGCAAGGCCACCTCGGTGACTCCTACCGAAAGCGGCCGGGAGCCATCTCCGTGTACGAGCGGCGTGTGCGGCGTGTGCCTGCCTATTGCACCCGTGGGGGGATAGAGGAGCTTTGGGGAAGCTGTGCCAGCCCGGGGGCAGCCCTGTAGGAGCTCCACAGCGCCCGCGGCGAGTCCCGCCGTGTCCACCCGGCTGCCAAGCACTTCCGGTCCGCGAGTGATGCATGACAGCGGCCGGGAGCCAGCTCCGCCTATTAGCGGCGGTGTGCCTGCCTTCTGCACCCGTGGGGGGATAGAGGGGCCCCGTGGGAGCTTGTGGATGCCGGCAGCTTCCTTGTGGGAGCTGGGCATCGGCCGCGGCGAGTCCCGTAGTTCAACCGCCCGACAAGCACTTCCGGCCCGCGGCGGACTTCCAGGGCTCAAGCGGTAGGCGCGGCCACCTCATGCCGACCTCCTGGAACTCCCCCTCGGCCTCGCTCGCGTGTCTGTCTTCATTCACGTTTTGGAGAAAAAACCCTATGAGGTTTTTATTTTGGCCTTCAGCCAAGCAGCAGTTCCAGGAGGCCGGGCATTTTGGCACCTCCCACCGGTGTAATTGGCGAGGTGACACTTTTAGGGGTGTGAATATCTCCTACGCCTGAAATACTGTGAGAGGGAGAACTTGCTCCGCCTCCCAAGTCCAACACTTCCAGGACGAGAGGAGGGCGGGAGGCGTTCCCTGCTTAGGCCGAATGCTGCTTCCACGGCGATAGCGGCACCAAGCCGCCCTCTCACGCCGCTGCCCTGGATGTCCCCGTCGGCCTCGCTCGCTGGTCGGGTCCGGTGTTTTTTTACCTTCTTAATAAAAAATTATTTTTTTTTTTTATGTTATTTCCTGAAGTCCCAAGCCCACCTGCAGTTGCACGAGCAAGGCCACCTCGGCAACTCCTACCGAAAGCCGTGAACGAGGAAGTACAAACGGGAGCTGCTCCCGTTCCAAGCCGAGAAGGACTTCCATGGTGTGACCGGTAGGTAGTGGCACCTCCTGCCGTCCTCCTGGAAGTCCCCGTCGGCTTGGCTCACGGCTCGGTCCCGCTGTGTGTTTTACCTTCATAATAAAAAACACTTTTTTTTTTTATGGTATTTTCTGAAGTCCCAAGCCGACCTGCAGTTGCAGGAGCTCGGCCACCTCGGCAACTCCTACCGAAAGCCGTGAACGAGGAAGTACAAACGGGAGCTGCTCCCGTTCCAAGCCGAGAAGGACTTCCATGGTGTGACCGGTAGGTAGTGGCACCTCCTGCCGTCCTCCTGGAAGTCCCCGTCGGCCTGGCTCACGGCTCGGTCCCGCTGTGTGTTTTACCTTCATAATAAAAAACACTTTTTTTTTTTTTATGGTATTTTCTGAAGTCCCAAGCCGACCTGCAGTTGCAGGAGCTCGGCCACCTCGGCAACTCCTACCGAAAGCCGTGAACGAGGAAGTACAAACGGGAGCTGCTCCCGTTCCAAGCCGAGAAGGACTTCCATGGTGTGACCGGTAGGTAGTGGCACCTCCTGCCGTCCTCCTGGAAGTCCCCGTCGGCCTCGCTCGCAGGTCTGTCTTCATTGACGTTTTGGAGAAAAAACCCTATGAGGTTTTTATTTTGGGCCTCAGCCGGGCAGCAGTTCCATGAGCCCGGGTACTTTGGCACCTTACCCCGGTGTATTTGAGGTGGTGACACTTTTAGGGGTGTGAATATCTCCTTCACCTGAAATCCTGTGAGAGGGCATCTAGGTTTTGAGTTCCAAGTCCCAACGGTTCTTCCTAGCGGGAAGTCCTAACCGTTCCTGGCCGAGAGTGACTTCCAGGGTTTGAGCAATAGGTACCGGCCCGCCCTCTCACGGTGCCTCCTGGAAGTCCCCGTCGGCCTCGTTCGCTGGTCGGTCCGCTGCACCTTAACTTCCATGAAAGAACTTTGGTGCATTCTTTCTGGAGTCCCAGGCCGACCAGCAGTTGCAGGAGCTCGGCCAGCTCTGTGACTCCAACCGAGTACCATGAAGGAGGACGTGCTGCACGTTCTTGCGGGAGCTGCACCTGGTCCAACCCGAGAAGGACTTCCATGGTGTGACCGGTATGTAGTGGCACGTCATGCTGGCCTCCTGGAAGTTCCCGTCGGCCTTGCTCGCTGGTCGGTCCGCTGCACCTGAACTTCCACGAAAGAACTTTGGTACATTCTTTCTGGAGTCCCAGGCCGACCAGCAGTTGTAGGAGCTCGGCCACGTTGGCGACTCCAATCGAGAGTACCGTGAAGGAGGACGTGCTGCACGTTCTAGCGGGAGCTGCACCTGGTCCAACCCGAGAAGGACTTCCATGGTGTGACCGGTATGTAGTGGCACGTCATGCCGGCCTCCTGGAAGTCCCCGTCGGCCTCGCTGGCAGGTCTGTCTTCATTGACGTTTTGGAGGAAAAACCCTATGAGGTTTTTATTTTGGGCCTCAGCCGGGCAGCAGTTCCAGGAGCCCGGGTACTTTGGCACCTTACCCCGGTGTATTTGAGGTGGTGACACTTTTAGGGGTGTGAATATCTCCTTCACCTGAAATCCTGTGAGAGGGCATTTAGGTTTTGAGTTCCAAGTCCCAACGGTTCTTCCTAGCGGGAAGTCCTAACCGTTCGTGGCCGAGAGTGACTTCCAGGGTGTGAGCGATAGGCACCGGCCCTCTCATGGTGTCTCCTGGAAGTCCCCGTCGGCCTCGTTGGCTGGTCGGTCCGCTGCACCTGAACTTCCACGAAAGAACTTTGGTGCATTCTTTCTGGAGTCCCAGGCCGACCAGCAGTTGTAGGAGCTCGGCCACGTTGGCGACTCCAATCGAGAGTACCGTGAAGGAGGACGTGCTGCACGTTCTAGCGGGAGCTGCACCTGGTCCAACCCGAGAATGACTTCCATGGTGTGACCGGTATGTAGTGGCACGCCATGCCGGCCTCCTGGAAGTCCCCGTCGGCCTAGCTCGCAGGTCTGTCTTCATTGACGTTTTGGAGGAAAAACCCTATGAGGTTTTTATTTTGGGCTTCAGCCGGGCAGCAGTTCCAGGAGCCCGGGTAAGTTGGCACCTTACCCCGGTGTATTTGAGGTGGTGACACTTTTAGGGGAGCGAATATCTCCTTCACCTGAAAACCTGTGAGAGGGCATTTCTGCTCCGCGTTCCAAGTCCCAACGGTTCTTCCTAGCGGGAAGTCCTAACCCTTCGTGGCCGAGAAGTACTTCCATGGTGTGACTGGTATGTAGTGGCACGTCATGCCGGCCTCCTGGAAGTCCCCGTCGGCCTCGTTGGCTGGTCGGTCCGCTGCACCTGAACTTCCACGAAAGAACTTTGGTGCATTCTTTCTGGAGTCCCAGGCCGACCAGCAGTTGTAGGAGCTCGGCCACGTTGGCGACTCCAATCGAGAGTACCGTGAAGGAGGACGTGCTGCACGTTCTAGCGGGAGCTGCACCTGGTCCAACCCGAGAAGGACTTCCATGGTGTGACCGGTATGTAGTGGCACGTCATGCCGGCCTCCTGGAAGTCCCCGTCGGCCTCGCTGGCAGGTCTGTCTTCATTGACGTTTTGGAGGAAAAACCCTATGAGGTTTTTATTTTGGGCTTCAGCCGGGCAGCAGTTCCAGGAGCCCGGGTAAGTTGGCACCTTACCCCGGTGTATTTGAGGTGGTGACACTTTTAGGGGTGCGAATATCTCCTTCACCTGAAATCCTGTGAGAGGGCATTTAGGTTTTGAGTTCCAAGTCCCAACGGTTCTTCCTAGCGGGAAGTCCTAACCGTTCGTGGCCGAGAGTGACTTCCAGGGTGTGAGCGATAGGCACCGGCCCTCTCATGGTGTCTCCTGGAAGTCCCCGTCGGCCTCATTGGCTGGTCGGTCCGCTGCACCTGAACTTCCACGAAAGAACTTTGGTACATTCTTTCTGGAGTCCCAGGCCGACCAGTAGTTGTAGGAGCTCGGCCACGTTGGCGACTCCAATCGAGAGTACCGTGAAGGAGGACGTGCTGCACGTTCTAGCGGGAGCTGCACCTGGTCCAACCCGAGAAGGACTTCCATGGTGTGACCGGTATGTAGTGGCACGTCATGCCGGCCTCCTGGAAGTCCCCGTCGGCCTCGCTGGCAGGTCTGTCTTCATTGACGTTTTGGAGGAAAAACCCTATGAGGTTTTTATTTTGGGCTTCAGCCGGGCAGCAGTTCCAGGAGCCCGGGTAAGTTGGCACCTTACCCCGGTGTATTTGAGGTGGTGACACTTTTAGGGGTGCGAATATCTCCTTCACCTGAAATCCTGTGAGAGGGCATTTAGGTTTTGAGTTCCAAGTCCCAACGGTTCTTCCTAGCGGGAAGTCCTAACCGTTCGTGGCCGAGAGTGACTTCCAGGGTGTGAGCGATAGGCACCGGCCCTCTCATGGTGTCTCCTGGAAGTCCCCGTCGGCCTCATTGGCTGGTCGGTCCGCTGCACCTGAACTTCCACGAAAGAACTTTGGTACATTCTTTCTGGAGTCCCAGGCTGACCAGCAGTTGTAGGAGCTCGGCCACGTTGGCGACTCCAATCGAGAGTACCGTGAAGGAGGAAGTGCTGCACGTTCTAGCGGGAGCTGCACCTGGTCCAACCCGAGAAGGACTTCCATGGTGTGACCGGTATGTAGTGGCACGTCATGCCGGCCTCCTGGAAGTCCCCGTCGGCCTCGCTGGCAGGTCTGTCTTCATTGACGTTTTGGAGGAAAAACCCTATGAGGTTTTTATTTTGGGCTTCAGCCGGGCAGCAGTTCCAGGAGCCCGTGTAAGTTGGCACCTTACCCCGGTGTATTTGAGGTGGTGACACTTTTAGGGGTGCGAATATCTCCTTCACCTGAAATCCTGTGAGAGGGCATTTAGGTTTTGAGTTCCAAGTCCCAACGGTTCTTCCTAGCGGGAAGTCCTAACCGTTCGTGGCCGAGAGTGACTTCCAGGGTGTGAGCGATAGGCACCGGCCCTCTCATGGTGTCTCCTGGAAGTCCCCGTCGGCCTCATTGGCTGGTCGGTCCGCTGCACCTGAACTTCCAAGAAAGAACTTTGGTACATTCTTTCTGGAGTCCCAGGCCGACCAGCAGTTGTAGGAGCTCGGCCACGTTGGCGACTCCAATCGAGAGTACCGTGAAGGAGGACGTGCTGCACGTTCTAGCGGGAGCTGCACCTGGTCCAACCCGAGAAGGACTTCCATGGTGTGACCGGTATGTAGTGGCACGTCATGCCGGCCTCCTGGAAGTCCCCGTCGGCCTCGCTGGCAGGTCTGTCTTCATTGACGTTTTGGAGGAAAAACCCTATGAGGTTTTTATTTTGGGCTTCAGCCGGGCAGCAGTTCCAGGAGCCCGGGTAAGTTGGCACCTTACCCCGGTGTATTTGAGGTGGTGACACTTTTAGGGGTGCGAATATCTCCTTCACCTGAAATCCTGTGAGAGGGCATTTTGGTTTCGTGTTCCAAGTCCCTACGGTTCTTCCTAGCGGGAAGTCCTAACCGTTCGTGGCCGAGAGTGACTTCCAGGGTGTGAGCGATAGGCACCGGCCCTCTCATGGTGTCTCCTGGAAGTCCTCGTCGGCCTCGTCCACCTGTCGTTAAGCTGTGAGAGGAGCACGTGCTCCCGCGCCGTTTGAGTCTTTGGAATTTGTCCAAGACTCCTCAGATCGATCTGGCTCCCCGCGACCCGGCGGCGGAGGGACCACTCGCTCGGCAGTGCTTTGGAGCCCTGTCGGTTACGGCGAGCGCGTCTTCCTCCCACACCGTCCGGGTCTGTTTCGCCCCCGGCCACCTACGGCCGGTGTCCCAAAAAGCCCGGCGGTCCTGCTAAGGTGGGCGCCGGTACCTCTCGCTCCCGCGAGGTGCGTTTGCTCAGTGCTGCTTCTATCACTCTAAAAGGCGTCCGAGAGTGCGCTGGTGTCGCCGGAGCCCGAGGCGCGAGAGAAAGCTTTAAACGACGGGGAGGCAGTGACCGCCCCCGTATGTCCGCTGCTCGCAAGGGCCTCTCTAGCCGAGGTGCTCCCAGGCGCACCCGCGCATGGGGCACGGTTGTTTCTCGCAAGTAGTCCAAAGCCGTCTTCCGCCTCGCCCGAGGCTGGAAGTGTCGGCGTGGCTCCCGCATGCAAGCCACACGCGGCTCCACGGTGGCTTCCCTCCCCCCCTCTCCGGAGGGGGCGGCCCCATCCCATGTGGAGCCGCTAAGCCGCCGGGAAAGCGGCCTCGGTTCCCCGTGGGCGACAAAGGCGTCCTCCTCGGCACTTTGCGAGCTGGGCCGCCGGAGAGAGCAGTTAACCCGGATTGTCGAGGTTGTCCGTTGCCTTTGTCCCATATTACCTAAGCCTGGTCCTTGTTACCTTACTGGTAAGGGTTAGGGACGCTGAGCGCGCTCCATCTTCTCGGCTCTATGTTGGGCTCTCTCTAAACAGGTCCTCGACTTAAGACCGACCGGTCTTCGTAGGCATCCTTCATCTCGGCAGGTTGCGAGCTGGGCCGCCGGTGAGAGCAGTTAACCCGGATTGTCGAGGTTGCCGTTGCCTTTGTCCCATATTACCTAAGCCTGGTCCTTGATACCTTACTGGTAAGGGTTAGGGACACTGAGCGCGCTCCATCTTCTCGGCTCTATGTTGGGCTCTCTCTAAACAGGTCCTCGACTTACGATGCTGCCCCGACCGACCGACCGGTCTTCGTAGGAGTCCTCCATCTCGGCAGGTTGCGAGCTGGGCCGCCGGTGAGAGCAGTTAACCCGGATTGTCGAGGTTGCCGTTGCCTTTGTCCCATATTACCTAAGCCTGGTCCTTGATACCTTACTGGTAAGGGTTAGGGACGCTGAGCGCGCTCCATCTTCTCGGCTCTATGTTGGGCTCTCTCTAAACAGGTCCTCGACTTACGATGCTGCCCCGACCGACCGACCGGTCTTCGTAGGAGTCCTCCATCTCGGCAGGTTGCGAGCTGGGCCGCCGGTGAGAGCAGTTAACCCGGATTGTCGAGGTTGCCGTTGCCTTTGTCCCATATTACCTAAGCCTGGTCCTTGATACCTTACTGGTAAGGGTTAGGGACGCTGAGCGCGCTCCATCTTCTCGGCTCTATGTTGGGCTCTCTCTAAACAGGTCCTCAACTTACGATGCTGCCCCGACCGACCGACCGGTCTTCGTAGGAGTCCTCCATCTCGGCAGGTTGCGAGCTGGGCCGCCGGTGAGAGCAGTTAACCCGGATTGTCGAGGTTGCCGTTGCCTTTGTCCCATATTACCTAAGCCTGGTCCTTGATACCTTACTGGTAAGGGTTAGGGACGCTGAGCGCGCTCCATCTTCTCGGCTCTATGTTGGGCTCTCTCTAAACAGGTCCTCGACTTACGATGCTGCCCCGACCGACCAACCGGTCTTTGTAGGCTTCCTCCATCTCGGCAGGTTGCGAGCTGGGTCGCGGTGAGAGTATGTAGCCCGGACTGTCCTGAAGTGTCACAGTG